>NC_081406.1:464448399-464500071 GCF_030272615.1 Cryptomeria japonica
AAGATATACTCAAGCAGAGGCCCTAAGATAGGATAGAGCAAGGCACTTTGTGATGAACAGGGTGTACCAAATAAATTGAAAATTATGTGATAAAACATACATTGTCAATTGGATTGGGCTGAAATTGACAATTCTATGATAAAACATATGTTGTCAATTGGATAAGATACTTAAGAGGATGCACTCAAGTGGGCGCCCTAAAAGATAAGATAAAAGCAACACTTTGTGATGAACTGAGAGTACTACTAAGATAAAGTTTTGTATGATAAATATAAGCACTAAGATAAAAAATCAGCACTTTGTGATGAACAAGGAGTACTACTAGGATTGACATAGTTGATTTGATTGGCTGCAAGAGGACCTACTGATGCTCGAGTCATGGGAGAGATATCCTTTGACTCAGGGATTACGACTAGAGTTGACAGTGGAGGATAGACTCATAGTTGAGGCCATGTGATTGCAATATATTATGTATATGCCCGAGTTTCAAGAAAACATGGGTTTGTTGACTACATTAACCTAGAGATGGCACTCAGAGACATGCATGTTTCATTTTTTGATGGGTGAGATGACAATCACTTTAGAGGATATGTATAAGATACTACGGATACCGATTGATGGGGAGTTGGTTCCCTATGATCGAGAGGGAGATAGGAAGGCATTGAGATGAGTGTTCTAGGATCCAGGACTAGAAATGAGGGCACGACATGTTGCTTGGGATACAATGATAGCTACAAGACTGGCTCTACCAGTGGTGGTCGCAAGAGTTATCAGTGGGTTTTTCTATATGGATAGGGCGACATGAGGGTTGGTTGTGGGATGGGGGAGGACTCTGGAGACATTGGTGATTGAGCAGACCAGTTTTGCATGGGGGTCATGTCTACTGTCACACTTGTGTTATAAGCTACATCAGTTTGTGTATCACAGATCAGAGGGATTGGGGTGTGCACCAATATTATTGCAGGTATGCGCATATGAGCATCTTTTGGTTACACAAACGATACACTTTAGAGGCAGGGGACATGGGCATAGTTATGTACATTTGTATGATATGATTACTTCCTAGCCACGGATTGGGAGGCTAGAGTATTGGCGCTAAGTGATCGATGAGACAGACAGTGTAGTATGGAGGCCTTACCGAGATTATGAGGAGTGGGAGGATGATGTAGTCGATCTGCCATATGTGTTTAGGATTAGGTATCTAATCAACAGGACACCAGATATCATTGAGTGACAATTGATATACAGAGTATGCAGGCAGTTCAATAGGAGACATTGGATTTCACATGGCTTAGGGATGTATGCACAGACAGTGAGAGATCAGCCACATTTAGGTCCATTATTGTCTTATGATCAGGTAGTGCCACAAATGCAAATGGTCCCATGCCTTGGGTTATTTTGGCAAATGTGGAGGATGCAGGGATGGATGTCGAGTACAATGCATATTAGGTAGATCATCCATTTCAATGGTTGAAAGACCTAGGAGAGATAATAGAGGGTGATGGTGGGGATGGTGGAGATGATAGCGAGGATGATAAAAGTAGAGGCAGATGATGGAGGCGAGGTGCAGTAGGAGAGAGGAGGGTAGTTCGGAGGATAGATGGAGGAGAGGAGAGATAGGCGAATTTAGTCACAGGTAAAGGTGTACTGCCTTTTCAGGTGCCAACAACGTAGGTTCCAGGATAGGGACAGGGATAGGGACAACCATAGGGACAAAGTGAGGAGGAAGGAGAGGAGGAGGATGAGCTACTATCGCTGAGAGAGATCTACCAGGGACAGGCAAATGAGATTCAGGATCTAGAGAGGGATGTGGGACCTTCAGAAAGGGAGGGATCTAGCTATCTAGTGCTACATGGAGGCTGAGGAGGCATTGAGGGCAGGTAGGTGAGAAACAGAGGATATTGGGGCTAGATATACCTATGTTCTACAAGCATGGGAGGACATAGCCTATGATTTAAAAAATATTTATTTATTTGTATAATCCTTTCTTTTCACCCCTTTCCATCCATTATAAATTAGCTCCTAAATCCTAAGTCTAGTGATGAGTGTGGAACTAAGAGCATCACACATTTCAAGGAGTACAGTTTCTCCCAGTTTTGTTCAGTCTATCTACTCACAATCCAGAATAAAGCAACACTTACATCAAAGATCAGCAATAAAGTTTCATCTTCTTCGTAATAAAGTATTAATTTTATGGATTAAGTCAGTTTTAGATGAGATGTAAACAAAAACAATGGGCTTCAACAAATCAAATCTTTCAGTGGACTCAAACAACATTATGGTTCAATTCTATCTATCCTTTTTTTGAAAGTAAACATTATGACCAAAATTAAACAGACTTATACAAGTGACAAGAGACACTAAACTTGAGGACTACAATGGATGTTGGTGTCGAGTCTTGGTTTTCTTTTTATTTTATCTTTTGGTGACATGTCTTTTGTCTTTTTCGGGATGTCTCTAACTAGAGATTCTATCTCTATGATGTCTTTGACTAGAAAGGCGAGGATAGGATATGTTCACCTATTGTTTTGTTGTTTGTGGATTGTCTCTTAGTAATGTTGTGACTTGTCCAAGAATATTAGGACACTCTAAGTATAGTATGAACTAGGACATTCCTTGTTTGTGACTGTCTGATCTCCATGCAAATGGGTACAATGACTTTCTGGGTCGAACCTATGCCTCGATTGTCATAACCTATTTTCCATAATAAAGCTCAATGATGATAAAGCACAAGAAGCTCTTTCACTTCCATATCTTCTATCTTCCATCCCCCTTTCATGATTGACCTCAATCATCCTTCCTGACTTTGTGTAGCCTACTATCACATGACTGAGTATAATGACACACCAAAAACATCTTCATTTCATCTAGATTGCACCTGCATTACCACATATTAGCTTTTCATACATACATATATATATCACAATCGCATTGCATCTTGCATATATCATTAGTTAGTATCTGCATTCTCATATACAACATAAAATGCCAGAATAATAACACAACACATGTTAGCACATTTAACATTCTTATCATGTAAATAGTTATTTGCATTATCATATTCATCTGTATTTCATACATTCACATTTGCATAACATATAAAACATAAAAGAATGTAAAAATATTGCATTTCATCATGTATATATTACTGCATTCCTATCGTAAACATCATAGATACATGTATCTCATAAGCATCCATACATCATAGAATCATAAATTGCATTAACACATAGAAACATACATCACATAGAAGCAACATCACATAGGTACATATACATCTAGTTGCCGCAAGGATGAATCATCTCATATTAATATCTCAAAAAGCATAAGTTTCATGATGCAATGATGTCGAAATCATATAGCTTCAATCACTCGAAAGTGTCTGCATCATCATACAAAAATGATACAAAAAACTAATACTTTGGGAGCCATCTAAGGCTATGATGAACTCCCTCCCTCGGTGCCAACCGACCTTGATGGAGTTTGAGCCCTGGAAGTCCTTGCTCTAGAATCATCTCTCCTGCCCCCTCTATCTATTGGTGGTGGAGGACCCATGACCCCACCATTAGACGCATGACTCCTGTCTCTCCCTCCAGTGGTTGTTATAGCCTGTGATGGTATCTGGAAGCTCCTAGTCCACTGATCAAGAGGCACAACTCCATAATACAAGTCTCTCTAGTAGGCTATCTCCTCCCCTGCTCGTAGAACATAGGAATATCCAAGTCCAATGTCCTCCATTGCTTGCCTACCTGCCCTCAATGCCTCCTCATCCTTCATGTACCATTGAATATCCTGATCCATCTCTTTCTCAGTGTCCCTCAGCTGACTCCTGAGCCTAGCCACATCCCTCTCTAGATCCTAAATCTCATTTGCATGTCCCTGGTAGATCTTTCTCAAGGATAGTAGCTCATCCTCCTCCTCTCCTCTCTCCTCACTTTATCCCTTTCTCTATCCTTGTCTGGGAACCTACATTGTTGACGCCTGTAACGACAGCCCATCTCTACCTCTGACTACATGTGCATTTCTCTCCTCTCTCCATCTCTCCTCTGAACTACCCTCCTCTCTGCTATTGCACCTCACCTTTGTCATCTGCCTCTATCTCCACCATCCCATGAAAGATATATTCACCACATCCCAGGTCTTTAATCTTGAACTTTTCTTTGATATCTATTTGTTTGGATGTAGAAGCTTTCAACGATTCAAGATCAACATATGTTGAAGATGGAACAACTTATCGATTGACTAGGATTGTTATTTCTAATCTTGCTCGTAGGTTATTGCAATATATGAATGGATTCAGATCACCTTTGATGGTCACTTGAAATCTATTGTATGGGAACTTGATACATCGATGATATATTGAGGGAACAACTCTTATTTAATGAATCCATGGGCATCCCAAGAGTATATTGTATGTGAGATCTAGATCAAGGACTTGACAAACCACATCCTTCGTGAATGACCTTACTTTGATAGGTAAGGTGACTATTCCATTGGATGAACGCTCTTCATCATCATATGATTTTATGGTTATTGCATGTGTAGAATTCATAGCTTTTTCAGAATATCCCAATTGTTTAATAGTGCTCAATGTAGAAAAGTTTAGACCTACTCCTCCATATATAAGACACATTTGAGGTAGTTTTCATACATAAAGGCTTCAATATGTTGAGGTGCATTATGAGGCTAGGTTATGGAAGCATCATCAACTTATGTAAATGTAAGGTTATGTGGAACAGAAAGGTATCCCACCATGACTAGAAATTGGTCCACGTTTAGATCAATGGGTACAAAATTTTCTCTTAGGACTTTGTCAAGTATGGTTTTATTGGAAGCAGAGATACGCAATAGTTCTAGGATTGAGAGAAGTGCAGGTGTCTTCCCTAACTGTTCTACTAGGTTGTACTTAGATTTGGCCGATGAGGAAGTGGTGGTTTTAACTAGAGCACCTTATAGGGTGACCTTACCATGACGAATTGTGACATTACATTCAAAGGTAGATTCATAAGAAGTTCTAATGCCTTTTAGGATAACTTTGGTTCTTTGGGTAGAACTCTCAAGCATCTTGTCCTTTATGATAATAGTAAAAACATACTTGTCCATTGAAATGTGGCTAACGATTGGATCGTAGTCATAGGACATTTTGGTATAGTTGGCTTGATTATCTGTGGCTTTGGATTTTCCCTTGTCATGTTTAGGGAATGGCTCCTTAAACATCTTATGTTCTTGATTAGATGTATGCCCATCAATCACAATGTCACCCTTATCAATAAGATCTTTAATAATGTTCTTCAAGTGATGGCAATTTCTTGTTTTATGTCCCTTGCTCTTGTGATATTCGCAATACTCATCATCATTCTACCAAATTGGTTTGACTTTTGGTTCATATGGAGGATTGTCTAGAATTGTTATTAGCTTGTTTTCTACTAGCTTCCTAAAATCCAATTCAAGTGGTTCTCCCAATGGGGTGTATTTCCTTCATGGTTTTGAAGTTTCTTGAGTATTTACTTGGCTGTTTATAGAAGAACTTGGTCCTGAAAGAGTGATTTTTGGTCTCACTATGTTAGAATCTAAAACGCCATCATTTAATGTGTTCTTATTATTATTCCAAAATCATGGCTTATCATTTCCTTTAAAATCTTTTTTATTTTCTTTGAATATATTGATGATACCTTTCTCAATTAAGACCTTCTTTGTTTTGATTAAGTAAAAGTGGGTATTTGAAAGGTACCCAAACCTTGTACAAACCAGGAAAACAGATTAAGTATAAAAAGTGTCTGATCAATTCAAAAAGACAAAATGAGCCCATCGACAAGGATCAGCTAACATAACATAACATTAAAAACTTGGAACAGTTAGTGAACAAGCATGTAGACAACAAAAGGACAGAAGCCAGGACACCAACTGAAATCTAAATACTATTCATAATTTCCTCAGTGTGAACAACCATTTGTTTCATGTTTGTTCGTTGAGGTCTTCAGTTCCTCCAGCTCACGACCTTTGATGTCACCCTTAATCTTTGTGTTGGCTCTAGTCCTCCTTTCATGACCCTTCTTGTCTAGCTGCTCTTTATCACCATCCTTCTCGGCTTTGTTCTTGAACCTATTGATAAGGATGTTCATGTTGTCCACCAACGATTTGAGGATTTGGAAATTTTGGTCAGCAATCTTCTTGATGTTGTGTTCCAACCTATCAATTCTGCTGTCGAAATCATTCATTTTGATTTCCATTTCCTTTCTATCTCCCATCTCATTGCCCTTTTTTTCCGTAGCTATGATTTTTCCAACCATACATTTAATAGCTTCCGCATTATACAGAATAGCAACCAATTCTTTAACATGTTCAGCCAAGGGCTTATCACCAATTGTAACTCTAGCAATAGCCTAAGTATCTATTTTCAAACTGCTGATATCCTTCACCATGGCCGCGATGGTCTCATAGAAGGCCTTAACAGTATCATTGTCACCACTACCACTTTTATCCCCTTTATCCTGCTTATACAGACTTGTGGTATTCATGGCCTCTATATTGTCCATAACTAGGTTGCCCTCCCCATCTTTATCCTGACTCTCAACCTTCTTGTTTTCTTCAGTCTCCTCCTCAGAATCAACCAGAATATGGTTGATATCAGAATTATTACCCTTTTTAGTATTCTTTCTCTGAGCCTATTTTCCAGTAGCTTTCCCTTTCTTTTTTTTAACAATTTTTTTCTCAAAGGAGTCGGTTTCAGAATCCGACATACGTCATTCCACAATAATCCTTCTCTTCTTGGCCCTATTCCTCCCATTTTTGCTAGTTTCTTCCGATTCTCCCTCGGTCTCTAATTCAAAGTTAAAACTGCTAGCTTCACTCTCAGTTGTCACATCTCTTGCATTTTTGCCCTTAGTAGGCTTTTCAATGCACTTCCCCTTGAGCATTTTATAAACCAGGACCATGAGCCCCTGATGGAGGGCATGATCACCCTTAAGGTCCTTCTGGATCTCCTTTATAGTATGATCCATTGAGCATGCAAGGTAATAGGGAAGGCTAACCTTTTCCCCATGATGGAAATGGTTGAGTAAAATGAAGTGATGCCTGTAGGCTTTGGTATTGGTATTTTGGTATGGTTTTGTCATTGATGTCAACACCTACTCAATACAAGCACTTTGAAGATCTAGCAACATTCACCGGCAAGCAAGTAAACTATGCAACAGTTACTGGTATATGGTTCACCGGTAGGATATAATGTTCACTGGTTCCTGGAATGATATGGAAGACACTTGGTAATGTTGAAGACATCATGTGGACACTTTTTTTTGAAGAATTAATCATTGGTATATTCATATTTGCATAATTGCTTTTACCGTCAAATAGGTCCAAGTTATCTAGGGTTACACCGGCAGGTTTATCTTTTCCAGATTAGCATAGCACGCTATAGAGATTATTTATTATTGTTGTAAATGCATTTAGCTGACATGTTTTGCATCGGATATTATATTGTATGAAAAATGTTTTATTGTAATATCTTGTAGAGCCGACCTACTAAAATTGGTCTTAGGGTATGGTATAAATGTAAGATCTTATTTTTAAGATCAAATGTGGAATGTGAAAAAGAATTGAGTGAAGGTATATGCGAGATCAAGTAGGGATATACACAAAGACATCAATTGAAGGTGAAGTTAGGTTTTTGTAGAAGCATATCAGCATTACACCGATACTGAATCCAGCATATGAAGATGTTATTTTGTGCAGTACATTCTTATTGGATTTAACCATCCAACTGTAGTCAGTGTGACTCCCATTTTGTGATTGAGCAGTGAGCTCTAGGTTGTTGGCTTTTCTACATGCTTAGACCCCATTTATGTACACTTACTATCTATAGTAGTATCATCTGATTGTGGGTAAGGTTTCCCACCGTGGTTTTTCCCCTTACAGGGTTTCCACGTACAAATATTGGTGTTATGTGTTGTGGATGACTTTAGGTTTATGTTTCATGAATTAATCCTTACCGGTATAGCAATTTACTATTAACATTGTCTATCGTCATACTTAACTAGTTTATCGGTATTAAGCATTAAGTTGGTTAATTGGTTCTTGGTTTGAATTTATTAGACATTTGATTCACCCCCCCCCCGCCCCCTCTCAGTTGTCTCTGGGACCTAACATCTGGTAAACCTACCATCTAAGGTAATGTATTCAATAGAAGCAAATAAGATAAACCTCCATGTCCTACAAATTCTCTTTGGGGCATGGTTGGAGTTGTCGATTTTAATCATCTTTCTTCTCTCTTCATCCATAATAGGAAACTTGTCTACTACTTTATCTGATATGCCTCTGTCCCTGTAAAATTTCATTCCCTTGGTCATCATCCCCGTGGCATTGGTGATGACCTCCTCATCAACATTCATCATCTAGGATCTGATAGGAATTTTGTCATTTTTCCAATTCTTGATGAAATAGCTAGTGATTGTAGGATCTTTCCCACTTAACCATTCTATGAAAACATTCAGACCCCCCTATCTACCCCAACTATAATGATAATAATAATACCTCTAATTGAAATCTCAATCCAAAGTTTGGACATTCATATGGTAGAGTTTACTATTTTCATGGCTGGTGTTCATTTAGTTATCAATCTAGGAACGTAAAACTTGAAATGGGTCTGAAATATATATGCACTAAGCTCCTTAAATGATTATTCTGCATTACTGTAGTGACTAACATTATGCAAAAAGGAAAGGCAGGAATGGAAATCATAAAAGGATACATGAAAGCTTCACAAAACACTGCTGAAATGATCTAATGAAAATAACAGAAATCACACCGTTTTGTCTTGGCTGTAGGAACAGTCAACGGATCTATTTCTAGTGGCTGCAGGAACAATCCAGTCGTGAACTTCTACTGCAACTAAGTAAAAACTAACTTCAATGATCATAAACACAAGATCACTCACCAAGTGGGCCCCCTTGGATGAGTGATATCAAACTCCCAGTAAATTGCTATTAGCAAATCATAACAACATATTCTTATTCATTTCTTCCTAAAAATGATTACATATTCTGAAAGAGAAAAATTCAGAATGCTTGGCAAAACTCTGCTCAATTCCTTTCCATCCTGTCTAACTCTAAGAAAGAAGGAAGAGCTTATTATAAAGAAAAGATCAACTACAATGGACAACTCAAGTTACGCCCAAAAGAAGAGGCAAATAATTGTCAAATGAAGGAGATAACTGGGAGATTAACTGCAAGAACCGTGGATCTAAAACCGAACCACAATCTTTGCATGCCAAAGCGATATTTTGCAAATTCAATATGCATAGGAGTTAAACTCCCATGGTGAAGTATAACTACTCTGATTATGCCATACATTGCGCTTGCTTGAATCCCCTTTAGTTTGACCTCCAGTTATCTGAACATGATTCTCCAGTCCTTAGGCACGAAAGAAAATCTTCCACCGCATCATCAATTAGTATCTGCACTAAAACAAAAATAACATACAAGGACATGCATATGTATCTTACTTAATTAATACATTCATTAACTCACATATGACATTATCCTAAATAATCCGCATATCATAGGGACAAATCATTTAGCTATAGGAATAAATTGGCATAGCTACAGGAATTAACCGACAAAGTTTAAACATGATTTCTTAAGTTCACTTTTAAAACATGGATTACATATAGTCAATTCACAGTACTTTACTATCACAATGCAACCCAAAAGATACCAAAAAACCTAAGAGTCATGATAAAAAACATGTCAAAGCATCAACTTATCATGCCCCCCAACTTTAAGGTTTTGTTGCTCCTACAGCAAAAGGAAAATTTCTGATTTTTGCTGAAACTCTGAAATCACAAACAGTGTCCTGTCTGATTCCCTTGGAAGGCAAATTCCAATAAAATCCTTTCATTTTCTCCAACCTAGACCATCTAGTTGTTCCTTCTACAACTGCATCATTATTCTATTTTGTTGGTTGGCATGCCAAAAGTGGCCACATAAGGATCGGAGGCTGAAAGATTAATGGCAACCATGTATTGGATTTCTCCCTGCCTAGTTGTATGTATCTGGAGGCTCTTTGTATGGCTGCATGAAAATTCTATAATGAGTAAGGTTCTCCCAGTTTTAAATGATCTGATAGATGATTCCAGCATTGAGTTATCCCTTCTAGTGTGGTTGTCCTGTGGGTATGAGCCAAATGCTCATACGCTTGATAGACTTCCTCTCTCATTGGAAGTACTATCTTACTAACATCATCTCTTATTAGCAACTTTTTTCAATCATAATACAGAACCCTGGGTGCTTCTGATTCCCTCCTCAATGGCAATGGACAGTCAAGTTCTAATTTTTCAAACTCCTTGGCTTGTGGTCCTATGATCATCTCATTTTGGATCCATGACATTAAATCTCTGAGATAGATATCCCCAATATACAATAAAGGATTCCATTCTCTGTACAACATAGTTATGTAAATATAATTCACATAACAAATTCCTTACAACATGTGGAGAGGTTTGGTAAGCATGATAGAATTCCTTAGGTGTTTCCAAGGATGGATTAAGGTCCCTAACAATGCAGTTTAGTCTGAATTTTAGATACCGCTCTTTCAAATGTACTGCATAAATTCTTGGGGGTGCCCTACACTGCATCATCTTAGGAACCATACCATAAATCTCTTCTACCTTAGCTTCTAATTCTTTAATTCTATTATCTTTCTTTTCAATCTCTTTTTGCTGCTTATTAATTATCCCCTACAACCTATCCTTCTCTATTTCCAATTGCCTAAAAAATGTTAAAGCAATTAATAAACTAGTTAGGGATGAAGGAGGTCCAATAGGTCCTACCTTAGACTGTGGGATTTCTTTAATAAACTCCTCATTCTGAGTTGACATATCTCCCACATTTTCTTTAGGTTGCTGTAGAACATCATCAATAGTCTCTTCACATTGCAATGCCACTGAAGCAAGATTTGCTAGCTTATCCATTAAAACTTCTTCTTGAATTTCTTCTTCTACGAGGTTTTCTTGAATTTCCTCTTCCATAGGGTTTTCTTGCATTTCCTTCTCTGCAGCATCTTCTTCTTCTGAAGTTTCGAGTGCAATAACCTCTGATGGATTACTCAAAGGTTGAGTCTTCTGTGTCCTCCTTCTTGTTATCCTTACATACACTTTTGAAATAGGTGCAGGAGTTTTTGTTTTTTCTCAACGCCTCTTAGCTACAGGAGGAATATGTGTTTCCTGCAGCCGGATAACAAATTCTTCATCTGATTCATCCTTTTCCAATTCTTTTCCTTCCCTTTGTAAAAGAGGTGAATCTCTTTGAAGAGAAGTAGAGGTTGTTCTTCGATTGACTCTGCTTCAATATTTCCTTCGATAATAATTGTGGCTCCTTCAGCAACCAACAAACCCTCATCTTCACTAGAAAGATCTTTTGCAACAATCTCTTCTTGAGCCGATAGATTATTCGCAATAGGGGCTTCACCAACCCTAAATTGCAGAATATCCTCAAACACACCCCATTCCATTTGTGAAACATCTCTCAAGGACCGGTGTACAAGAAACTTAACCAGTCCATTATGGCTAATAGAGCGATTTCCATATTTTCTAGTCTCCTTAGCACTTATAGAAATGAGATGATACAAGAAATTTGGGACATTAACTCATCGCCCATGACGCAGATGACTAAGTAACTTAAAATGAGGTGAATGCAAATTTGAATACTGTCCTTCACATGTAATGTATTTCATAACATACAGAGCTACCTGAGGCCAATGTGTTGGTAAAGAAACCCTTCTAGTCCCTTGTCTGTCCACCATTAAGGGTCTGTCAGTGGAAATTGTGAACTCTGTCATGGAACTCCTTGCGTCTTTTGATTCAGGAAAGAGTTCTCCTTCCTGCAGCAACCCTATGACCTCTACAATTTGTTGCTCTGTAGCAATTTCCCTCAACCCTTTAACTGTAGCTTCTCCTTCATCAAAGGAATGCATAAATTCCACAGCTATTTCATCGTTGTAATCCTTGATTTTCAAGAAATAATCCAGCCAGCTGTGGTTTCGAAAATAATGCTCATAGACAAAATCCTACAGCAACCCTTCATGGACCATTGGCTCATGGCGAATTAGATCACCACCCATCTTTTACTCTAATACTTCCGAAGCTTGACCAAAATGTTTGACACTTTCACAAAAAACTAAAATCTACATATCTTAATTTTGGCGGCAGACCTTATTATTCACTTGCGTGAAATAATAATCATCATAAGTAATGTCAGTTAGGAAATCAATTCGGGATATCAAAAAAACTGATAATAAATTTTACTAGAAAAATGACCATAAAGTACCCCCCCCAACTTAACCTAGCATGTGTCCACATAGGCTGACGAGATTTCTGGTTTGGAGCAGATTTAAATAGGATAAAAATTATAATGAACTAATAAATGCATAATTAAAATAAAGTACAATATACACTTACCTGCAATTGGGTGAAAATGATGGCGAAATGAAATGAAGTGACAGGTAAGAAAGTGGAATGGAATGTAGTGGATGGAACTTTATGTACGGAGAACAATATTCCCATGGAAATATTTTATTATGATATGGTGAATAAGTTCACTGTAGAGGCTGCAGGAACATCACCTTTATCAACATGCTCAAGTGCAATAGGAAGCTCATGAATTGATACCGAATCATTGGCAATTGCTATAGGAACCTTGCCATTTGCTACAAGAACTTTTATTTCACTTTAGAGAGCAAACTTCCGCAAGAACTCTTCTCTAGTAGCTGGCTTGTGATAAAGTCGTAGTCGGTGTCCATTCACTAAGAGTTTAAATCGAGCAGGATCTATTGTGGACAACCGGACTGCTCCATTCTGAAAAACTTCTTCTACCTCATAAGGACCTAACCACCTTGTATGGAGTTTTCCCATAGCATCCTTATATCTGGAATCATACAGGAGTACCCAATCACCAACTTTGAATTTCTTTTCTCTGATATATTTATCATGCCATCTTGCTCTTTGGTTTTGAATCAATTTTGTCTGTTGAACAACTATCTTCCTCCATTCATCAAGAGCATTTAGCTACTGAATGCGTTCCTTCTATGCTTTAGACAATGTCATATTCAGTTGTAGAGTTGTTCTCGAGGTTTTATGCTCAAATTCAATAGGCATCATTGTTGTTTTGCCATAAACCATCTCAAAAGGTGTGAATTCAATTGGTGTTTTCCATGTTGTTCTATATGCCCAAATTGCCTCTGAAAGTCAATGAGACCAATCTTTCTTGTGGATAGACACTATTTTTGTAAGAATAGCCTCAAGCTCTCTATTGGTAACTTCTACTTGTCCATTTGACTGTGGATGATATGGAGTAGATTTCTTGTGTCTTATATTGTATTCATTGACCAAAGCTTTTATCAATGTTGATGTAAATTGAGGTCCCTGATCTGAGACAATTTCCCTTCATACTCCATACCTTGTAAATATTTCTTCATAGAGAAACTTAGCCACCTTATTATCTCTTACATGTTGCATAGCTCTAGCTTCTACCCATTTTGTCACATAGTCTGTACATACCAAGATATAAGATTTTCCATTAGAAGGTGGCTCAATGGGGCCAACAAAATCTAATCCCCACTTTTCAAATGGTGTAACAGATATTTGAGGATATAGTGGCATCTCATCAGATTTTGTAGGTCTTCCCATTTGCTAACATCTGTCACATTTCCTTGTGTATTGAGCTGCATCCTTGTGTAATGCAAGCCAATAGTATCCGGGATTGAGTATTTTCAATGATGTCCTTTTGGCAGAAAAATGACCTCCACATGGCTCATCATGACATGCATGTAGGATGTCATATGTTTCATCTTCTCTAACACATCTTCGCATGACTTGGTTAGGTCCAATATAAAATAGACAATCAACAATCCATGAAAAGTTAAAAGTTTTTTCAACTAGCAACCTTCTTTCCTTAGGAGAAAAAGAAATTGGCATTTTAGCTGCAACTAAATAGTTGGCAATATCAACATACCATGGAGTATGAGCTTGTATGAGAAACAAATGCTCATTTGGAAAAGTGTCATCTATCATTGTAGAATTTTCCTTCAATTGAAGACGTGAAAGATAATCTGCAACAACATTAGACTTCCCTGGCTTATCAACAACAGTGATATCAAATTCTTGCATCAACAATAACCAGCGAGCCAATCTTCCAGTGATTGATGGCTTATTCATGAGATATCTAATTGCAGTATGATTTGTATGCACAAATATGGGATACCCTATAATATAGTGTCTAAACTTGTTAAGGGCATATATGACAGCTAGCATTTCCTTTTCAGTAACTGTATAATTCAATTCAGGTCCCTGCAAATTCTTGTTGATATAATATATTGCATTTTCCAACTTGTCAACTTTTTGTCCCAGCACTGCTCCTACAACATAATCAGATGCATCAATATGGGTTTGGAATGGTAGAGACCAATGAGGTCCTTTTAGAACTAGTGCTTGAGTCAAAGCATGCTTAAGCTTTAAAAAAGCTTCATTGCATGCTGAGGTCCATTTGAATTTTGCATCTTTAGTAAGCAGTGAATATAAGGGACTTGCAATTTTCTTTGATAAACCTTCTGTAGTATCCAGCATGGCAAAAAAAACTTCTCACATCTTTCTGCTTCACAGGGTCATTAATATGATGAATAACCTCAATCTTTGTTGGATCCACTTGTATGCCATGTACAGATATATGATGACCAAGGACTATTCCTTCTTCCATCATAATGAAACACTTCTCATTATTTAGAGACAAGTTGTAGTCTTCACACCACTGCAAAAATTTCTTCAAATTACCTAATGCTTGATCAAATTTAGAGCCATAAGTTGTAAAGTCATCCATGTAAATTTCCATAATATCTTGAGAAATATCAGAAAAAATACTGATCACTGCCCTTTGAAAAGTGGCTGGAGCATTACACAACCCAAAAGGAAGAACATAATATGCATAAGTGCCCCATGGGCAAGTAAATGTTGTTTTCTCTTGATCTTCACACTAATACATTTAGCCTAAAATTCTGATGGAGGTTTCTGACGGAGAAGGTATATTGTGATAAAACTTGTTTTTTTTTGAAAAAATGCCCGATTTCGTCAGAATTCCGACAATAATGCAATGACATTTAGGGTTTTTTAGAAAAAGTGCCTGCATTCATCAAAATTCCAATGACAACGTGCATTACCTAAAAAAAAAGAAAAGACCAAGTCATTTCATAAATCCCGCCTCTTTACAAAATCCTGTCTCTCATTCATCCTGCCTTTGTAGCAAACCTGTGGGTTTAATCATGGCGGGGAAGATCAATATTGGTGTGACAAGCTTGCCGCCCGATGAAAAACGCACCAACATTCCAAATCTATTGCAAGCATTAGATAACAGCATGGCACCTTTCGTAATTAAGAGCCTTATTGAGGAGATCAACAAGAGGGAAGAAGAGCACAAGATCACCGGTATAATAGTAGATGCAATGACATGTTTCAGGTTAAAGGTGGTAGCCGATTTCTTTAAGATTCCTCTCTTTTCTTTCCACGCATCACCCGTCGCCAACTGTGCCATCCGCTACTTCATTCTAAGGCTCGTCTCTCTTGGGACCCTTGCTCAAGATGGTAAGATAGAGTCACGCTTCTTCGTAATTTTTTTCTTTTCCTTCTTGGGTTTTGGTTAGACTGGTTGTTTTTGGTGTTATTGAAGGAGCTCCCAAAGAAGAGAAGAAAGTAAGGTATATTCCCTCCATGCCTCTGGAATCGAATAAGGATGGAATAATAGAGAAGGGGGAGATTATTAGAGCCATTGACAAGTTGCTAGTGGGAGAAGATGGTGCAGAGATAAGGAAGTATGTCACCAAATTGATGAGAAGCAGTAGAGATGTGGTGAAGGAAGGAGGATCCTCATTCAACAACTACCGTAAGTTTCTTCACTAGATGAAGAAATAGCTTCTTGACTGAAATATTAGGCCATCACTTCTTTAGTTTATCAGATTTTTTGTGGTGCGGAGGAGAAACTGGGAGGATATGTGGTGATTATGATTCATTTGGTTTATTGATTCTGTAATGGTGAAATTTCTATAAATGATTTCTTTTTCATCTTCTTTTTTCATCCTTTTAAGGGAATGTCTTAATGTGTATATATATAAATTGCATAATTTTGTATGAGATTGGGCTCATCATATTTGTCTTGTTTTAACCTTTTATATTTATCTTTAATCATGGTTAGAAGGTGGCTTGGTTAAGACATCAAATTAACATCAAATATCCACCAAGAAACCCAGCCTTTTGGCTTCTCATCATGAACTACCTCTTTCATCTCCTTGATGAAGGCGTTTGCTAGCTACACAATGCTTTTTTATGAGAATAAGAATGAAAGTTATAAGAAATTCTTCATACACTATACCTCCATGTAAATGTTTACCTTGGAAACATTAAAGATTAGTGACCTATCATATGGCCTTTACAACACCATCCATTACAACAATCACTTGGTTTAATTTTTTACATCATCGTCCATCCTTTGAAACTTAGCAGGAGTAAAAGAAAGGCCATGGACACTTATGACAGCCACATGAATGTGAAAAGATAATTAACCGAAACCTACCTTGGGATCTCCTTGGCCAATCCAAGGGAATACAATATGAATGAAATCCAAACTATAGATTCTCCAAATGCTTTTTGTCATTCAAAATGACCTACAAAATGTATTGTTCATAGGTATAGTTGGCAGTCGCTCATACATCGTGTAAGCTATCTAGAAAATTTCAAATGGAGCATGTAATATTTTGAACTTTCTAATTTACAAATTTGTGTGCTAATTGCATTTATTTAAATTCAAGAATCCACTTCACATCTATATTAGCAAGATTCTTCTCTTTGCAGAGATTCAAACTATTCAAGAAGGCTTAAAACTTAGCCTCATATTTTGGACCAATAGATAAAAAAAAATTGAAATAGCTCACAAAATCTCTTCATTATAAAAAATCTTAGGTTTATACCTAGCCACCCCATCAAAGTTCAGTTTTAAAGCCAATAAAGGGAGGATTCCATTTTATCATTTCTTTTTTATATCTTTTGGAGATTTAAGGGCCACTAACATAGTATGTCAAAGTGGATATGAAAATGTATCATTTTTTTGTTAGTTTATCGTCCCACTAAGGGAAGTTTAAGAATCATATTATCTGATTTTTATTGACCAGTAGCATTTTGTAAATATCAATTATTATTATTTTTAGATTTAATAAAATAATTAAATATTACAAAATTGAAGCTACAGAAATAACTAATAAACATAATTGAATCACTAGCAGTCCAATAACTCGGAAAAAAACAAATGATAATGACTCTGTTCAATCAAAGATTCTTTTCTTTAATACCTACTCACTCAAAGATTATTTTCCCTTGACTCAACCTAAATTCCACACACAATTATAGGAGGTCTCGTTATCCATGTCACTTCCCATAAGGAGTTTCCCACTCGAAGCATATCATATCATTTTAATGCACCTCCCCACTCGAAGCATATCATTTTAATGTCCCTCCGCATGATAATTATAATTCTTATCTATGGAATTGGCTTCTTCTTCATTCATTCTCTAAGCATTCTAACCCTTTATCTCCTCCCTTCAAACTTCTCCAAAAATAACAAGAATTAGAAAAATTATCCAATAATTTTTAATATAGATAACATGTTAAAAAAATTAACTGTCACCAGAGTTAAGATCTCGGAAATATTTTATTCTTTTGGCGTTGAGTGGAACATAACATGCGTCACCTTTGTATCATTAATTTTTTTGCTTCCAGACAAACTAAAAGTGATAAGATTGTTTCGGTGTAAGCCATTAAGAAAAGTGGTCACTGATTTGATGGTTGATCAACTTCCCTCCAGGTGTGGGAGACTCTACCGGTAGCTTACACATCAATATGGTAATCATATCTTCATATGCCATGGCTGCAGCGGGGAACGGGGGCCGACATTGATCAATCAGTCGTTGGTAATGGGAGACATTATTTTAAATGGTATGAAAAATTTCCAACTATGGCTAGATAGATCATGCTTTGGTTTTCAGGAAGCCATTGGAGTGAAGTTGATTTTGTCTTCTAGTGTTAGATAATTTGTATTTTCCTCATTGTAGGGAAGATAGGTTGTGTACTTCATATTTTAATGCTTATCTTGAAGGAGATCGGATGTGTGGTGGACATTTATTTCAAATTATTATTGTCCTACATGACCTATATAATCAAGGGGTTCTATTTATAATCCCATTCATTCATATTGTAAACTTGCATTCATTGATAGGAATATAGTTTATTTGTGTCATATTGATCTTCTCATTTTGTTGTGCTTTCCATTAGACCTCTAGATCTTGGGTGGCCATCTCCATAGTCAAATCTTAAAATATTTACCTTTCTAGATTCTATAAAAGAAATGGTTTTATCAAGAATATCATATGGAATAGCTTCTAAATATTTGCATTTGATAACAATATTGTTAGACAATTTTGCTTTATAGGAAAATAATCTAAACTAGACTATTTTTTTCAAGCTAAGACAAAACAAAGTAAGGTAGTACAATAATCACTTTGTAAAAATAATTAGCTAACACATCTTCTTTTGGGAATTTTTGTATTTAGTTCTTCCTTTGCAAATCAACATACCCTATTTTGGTTTCCCAAATATTTACTAAATAACTTTGAAGATAAATTGGGAAGAGAATCCATCATATAGATATTTCTTCTCAACAACCTTAGAGGACATTGTTTTGTCTATCATTTATTATAATAGCTAATACCCAATTTTTTTATAAGATAACAAGCAAAACCTCCTCTTCACAAACTATGTTTTCCTTAATAATCCAATAATGAAAAAAGTAACCCACATAAAAATTACTTACTCCCTACCATGAAGGCAAAAGAACATCCAATTTAAAGATTGATGTACCAAAAGGAAAGAAATATGACCTCAATATCTGTCTTGAACTTATACATTGAATCTATACACATGAGAATCCCCTTAATAACTCTCTCACAACTTTCAATGCTAGAAGAATGAGTGTTTTCACAAGACTTTCATACTATGATATTTATATCAAAATTCACTTGCATAGTTTTAGAGTCAAGCTAACCCATTCTCATGAGTAGTTTACATGAACCCCTCATAAGAATGGATCACTTAGTACTCATTTCATCAAAGTGTTGCTCATAGCGGTGAAGCATTAGGGATTCCTAGGAGGTCACCCATACTAATACTACTCTAAATCAAGCATGTTTAACCATGTAGATTATCCCAAGATCAAACCCATTCAACTTGCCACCCCATTTGCAAAACCTTCATCAAGTGGTGTGCCTTATAAACCATTCATTATAGGGCAACTTTAGCTTATCCATCGACAAGTGGGAGGTGTTGATGTGTTTTTTATGCACATGCGAACATAGAATAAAATACCCAAAAGTATCTTATCCTCTCTTGAACAAAGTTACTGAAATGCTGGAGATTTCTTAAGGATCACTTGAGACAACTCGAAGGTTCTGGTATGTCGGGTCACGACGTGTGGATAAACATAGTTGGTTGATGTGATTGCTGGTATCACAAGGGGACATACATTGAATTGTCAAATGCTTGAATAGTTGGAACTTGATCATTTGATATTTCAATCTCATGATGTCTTTTGTCCTAAACTAACTTGAATTGAAAAAAGGGCAAAAGGTGAAGTGTTAATAAAATCTATTCTAAGGCCTAGACTGTAAGAAGATGGATCCTAGTTTATCCCTTTAACCCTGATTTATTTATTTAGAGTGTTTAGTTCCATTTTAATCCTTTCTTTTACAATTAAATATTATTGAAAAATTGTATTATTGTTCCAAATTTTGTGGATATTTAAGAGACACAAATAAAATATAAATGTAATCATTCCATATTTTTGTAGGAGATATTGGAATGAGACTAATAGGAAGAGTAGTAAACATGAGTCACAATGAGCACTTTAGAATAAATCTAAACATTATAAGGAAGAGTAGCTTGGAAAAATAGAAGCGTAATTTATTTTCTAGTATGCAAGATTATTACTTGGGAAAGAATCTTGAGGAAGGATTCATTAATGAAATGGTCATTAACAAGATGGAGAGAATAATAATTAGGAAGAGATAGATTTCACATGCTACTAGGTGACTAGATTGGAGAGAAACTAGAGGCAAATAATTTAGCTTGGCCATGACACAAAGTTTTAGAATAGATGCCAACCTTGGTGAATGGAATGAAAATCCCAAACAATTAATGAGTGGTGAGACAAGTAGAGGCATGCATCTATAAATTTTGTTTTGAATATATATAAAATAAAGAAAAAATGGGACTAAAACCAAGGGAAATTCACATGGAAAGGATATGATGAAAATCAAAATAAATAGTTTGAAGATAATATTAGTTACCTAGAGGATATTCCACTTGATTATTTGGTATATCATAACTATTTTGACAAATTTTGAAACCATTAGAGCTACCTTTTACTTCTGTAGATGAGGCATTCATTCATGTTGAAGTTGTGATAGCTTATTTGCCTCTTTATAGACAACAAATTATCCATACGAATTATCATATATACTTGTAACCTCCATCCGAAACCACCTATTTCACTCTTCTTCTTTTGTGTACCTCTTTTATTCTTCCATTACCTCTTCACTTACCTAAATTCAATCCAAAACATAGTGTATATAGCATCAAAAAAATTCCATATTTGATTAATATTATCCACAACATATCGAAAAGACAAATACCACACTTACTGTGTCATCAACCAAAAATAATTTACTTACATATTCAAAGAGTTCAATAATGGAGAAACATCTATGCGGTGCTCTACACATGTCCTTGAAGGTTCAAGAAATACTTATCCTCTATTGGTCCAAACTTTAAATCACTTTCCATGCATGAAAATAATTGCAACCATACACAATTTCCCACCCAATAGATTCTCTCAAACTAGTTTACTATCTTAACATAGGGTCAAGGAAAAGCGGGCCAAAATAGGAATCCAAGTGTCTTAAAAGCCATCAAGACCATAGTAGTGAGGATTGAATTTCTTTCTTTAGTGGTATCTTTTTGTAGATTAATTAGTTGGGGATTGTATTAGGACCTTTTCCTAATTAAAAAAAATATATAAAGATTACATCCGTAAATATTGCATTCATAATAGAATAAATTTCTGCAATATTGACACTATATTCATAATAGATTTATAGTGATGAATAAAGAAATATTTAAGATTATGAAAAAATTGATGTTTTCTTTCTCCCAATCGTCATTGGATATTGGGTGATCTTTGAGGCATTATGTCAAATAGTTCATGTGCCTTATCTAAGCTTACATATTTTGCATGCATGTGTACCTGGGCAGTTGCACTACAACATCTATACTCATTAATCACATTTGGTTGGAAGTTTCTAAATCCATTTCAAACACATCTTGTGCATATCCCGCAATCTATGCTAACGGTGATTGTCTTTAATGGCTTCAATGTGTGCATAATTGATTGGCTCTTCACTCCTAAGACCTTCAAAAGTCTTTACTGGCTTCATTGAGTCCTTTTGTCTTCCAAATTCACCTGCACCAACTTGAATTCTCCTTCAATGCTTGATTGCCTATTCACTTGGAATTGAATTGATTTTATAACTAAGAGATCACTTGATTTTATATGTCTCAAAAGCATTTTATCCCGATGGCTTTTTATTAAAGTACTTTCTCTTCTATCTCATATTGGTGGAGCAAATTCTTTTATGATATGTAAGTTGAGAATATTTTATGAAAGGTCCCTAAATGAATACACTTTCAATTGATTTTAATATACCTTGAAGTGTGCAATATGGAAGGTTTGTATTCTTAATCTCCTGCCCATTTCTTAATTTAAAAGATGATATCTTTATTAAATATCTTTATTAACTTGATTTCTCCTTCAATTCTTGATGAATGCTTGATTGCACGTTCACTTGGAATTGAATTGATTTTATAATTAAGAGATCACTTGAATTGTAGGTAAACCCCTTCAAATGACAGGGTAGGCTTCCTTTTATACCTAATATATGTCTTGAAAGCATTTTATTGTGATGGCTTTAAATTAAAGTACTTTCTCTTCTATCTGGTATTGGTGGAGTAGAGGTTGCATTGCATCATCCTAGGATACATATTTCCGCAGATACAACACAAGTTAAATGTATCCCAAGTCGATGCAAAGCAACCTCTACTCTAGAGATCACCAAAAAATAGAGAAAGAACTTTAATTTAATGACATTAGGATAAAAGTCTTTAATCAAGACAAAAAAATTTTGAGTTTGATTGTCATCATTTACTTTGCCAAATTCTTCACACGTAACTCCTGAATCAATTTCCTACTCACAAGAATTTTATTATGTCTCAAATATAGCGAAATAGAAGGCTTCAAATAGTAAACTTGAACATGCAACTAAATCCATTGACTAACCAGAAGAACAAAATTAAGAAATGGTTTGATCATCTGAGAGATGTTGTAGACTTGCAACTCACCAGCTAAGTTTTTGCGGGTAAGAAATTTTTTTGTTTTGGTTATGGTTGTGGTTTTTATAGGGAGACATTTACAAATTTATATCTATTTTCACTATTTAATGGTTTATGGGTTTGTAATGGTAATTTAATGTTCTTTCATATTTTTGTATATATTCTTTATAATAGCCTATTATATTGATTTGTTCTATTATGCATAATGGTGTGGGTCAGACGGCTTTGCCATTGGTGCATGAAAGCATTGAACGAGTTCTACTTTTAAAAATTACATGAAACATTTTTAATTTATTTGATTCAGTGTTATTTGCAAAAAATGATTATCAATGATGTTTCTTTTCTCCAAGAATCGTCTATGACCTTTCTGTTAGATAATATGTAACATCAAATGACTAAATCTTTTCATTACAAATGCTTATTTTATTTAATTATTATCTCAGCGTGAATTAAAATTTATATCTGTACGGAAGCAGAACATGCAAGTCCAAGAGTCATGTGCAAGCAAATTTCCTAAAAGAAAGCAAGCAGGCATTATCTTGAATGACATGGAAACAAGCTCATCAACTGCCTAGAAGAGAGCAATTGGAGAATGGCAGAGGAAAGTGTTTAAGGGTGATAAATAGATAGATAGTATGCAATACAAACAAACAATGTCTGGAGTGTCTGATGTGACGTCTCTAATTTATGTCCGGAGTGTCTAACTGGTTTTGGAGTTCCTGCAAAATCTATTGGGCCACGCTTGGAGGAAATCAATGTGTTCATTCAAGGAGAACCTTTTTTCTATTATGAGAATGATACTTTTGCACCTAGGGATATTTGGAAGTCAATATCCAAAAATTTCTATAGTGTGGAACAAGAGTTGGCGGACTCGAAGTATAATTGTCAGCTTTCAGAAGACCAAAAGGTTATGTACACAATCTCCCAATAGAAGAGCGATTTCAAGAATTACCTCTCCCCCCCATGACTATTCAGGAAGCACTTCCTCAAATAGAGGACTATTGGCCTCCATGGGATCAAAGAAAAAAATTAAAGCATAGACTCTAGATGATGTGGTGGTGTCCTCCGTGGAGAACTCTACACTATAATTGAAAATTCACGAGGGAAACTACAAGATAGTGAAGAGAAATACAATCTTGAAAAGTGGGAAGAATGGATCTTGGTTTGGGTGGGGCCAAGTCAGGTGGATCCTCTAGAGGTTGATGAGATAGAAATCATATTAGGATTTGAAAAAGATCACACTCGTGGAACTTCATGTGCGAGTGATCGATTGCGGTGTTTGGCTAATGCATTCCAAATAGATACAATTGCATTCCAAATAGATACAGTTGCATTCCAAATAGATACAGTTGCATGCCATCAAGACTGTATCTATTTGGAATGCATTACCCAAACACCACAATCGATCACTCACACATGAAGTTCCATGAGTGTGATCTTTTTCAAATCCTAATATGATTTCTATCTCGTCAACCTCTAGAGGAGCCACCTTACTTGGCCCCACCCAAACCAAGATCCATTCTTCCCACTTTTCAAGATTGTATTTCTCTTCACTATCTTGCAGTTTCCCTTGTGAATTTTCAATTATAGTGTAGAGTTCTTCATGGAGGACACCACCACATCATCTAGAGTCTATGCTTTAATTGTTTTCTTTGATCCCATGGAGGCCAATAGTCCTTTGTCTGAGGAAGTGCTTCCTGAATAGTCATTGGGGGGAGAGGTAATTCTTGTGGTCACTCTTCTATTCGGAGATTGTGTACATAACCTCTTGGTCTTCTGAAAGCTGACAATTATAAGTCCGCCAACTCTTATTCCACACTATAGAAATTTTTGGATATTGACTTCCAAATATCCCTAGGTGCAAAAGTATCATTCTCATAATAGAAAAAAGGTGCTCCTTGCACAAACACATTGATTTCCTCCAAGCATGGCCCAATAGGTTTTGTAGGAACTCAAAAACTAGTTAGACCCTCTGGACATAAATTAGAGACGTCACATCAGACACTCCAGACATTGTTTGTTTGTATTGCATACTATCTATCTATTTATCACCCTTAAACACGTTCCTCTGCCATTCTCCAATTGCTCTCTTCTAGGCAGTAGATGAGCTTGTTTCCATGTCATTCAAGATAATGTCTACTTGCTTTCTTTTAGGCAATTTGCATGCAAGAGACTCTTCAAATTGTATGTTCTGCTTCCATACAGATATAAATTTTAATTCACGCTGAGATAATACTTAAATTAAATAAGCAATTGTAAAGAAAAAATTTAGTCATTCGATGTTACATATTATTTGACAGAAAGGTCGTAGACAATTCTTGGAGAAAGGAAACATCATTGATAATCATTTTTTGTAAATAACACTGAATCAAATAAATTAAAAATGTTTCATGTAATTTTTAAAAGTAGAACTTGTTCAATGCTTTCATGCACCGATGGCAAAGCCGTTTGACCCACATCATCCCTCATCGTCGGAATTCCAGTGCCCACTAATGAAATGCCCGACAAGGATTCTTTGCATCCCATGGCACTCCTCAGTCAAAATTTTATATTTTGGTGTCAGAATTCCGATGACAGCCCGAGATGGTGATGGTATTCGTTCGCGGAATGAGCATGCATGGTGGCCGTCAAAAAGGTTGTGGTAATGTCGAAATTGCGATGACCATGAGGATAGTCAGAACTTTCAACGCAAAGTTTTCGACGGCCATTTTTGTCGGTAGAGCGATGAAATGTGGTCGGAAATCCAACGATTGGCCGTTGAAATCTTGACCCAAATGTACTAGTGTTAGGAGCTCTTTGTATCTGATTATAGCCACATAATCCATCTAGGAATGAAAAATATCTCTTACCAGCAAGAGAATCCAATACCTGATCCACAAATGGCAGTGGAAAGTGATCCTTCCTTGTGGCTAAGTTCAAGGCTCTATAATCAACACATACTCTCCATTTGCCTCCCTTTTTAGGAATTATCACCAAAGGTGATATCCATTGACTGTCAGAGATAGGATAGATAAACCCATCTTCCAAAAATTTCTGCAATTCTTCTTTAACTATCTCCTTCAAGGCAGGGTTGACTCTTCTTTGAGGTTGTCTGAGGGGGCAACACTCATCCTTTATGTAAATGCGATGAGTACAAACTGCTGGATCAATTCCATTCATATCCTTGTAATCCCATGCAAAAGCATTTCTATGGAGTTTCAGCAAGTCTACTAGGCTATCCTTTTGAGTGTCTGCTATATTCTTATTGATGTTCAAATATTTATTCCATCCCACCTCTATCTTGATAGTAAGATCAATCTGATTTATATCAGAAAAATGAGAATAAGACAATTCCTACGGCAACAAGGTATGCAAGATATCAGTGGCTGCAGGAAAGTCCAAACCTACAATATTCGGAACCAATTCCTATAATTCTTGGTCTTCTATTAATTTATTTATTAGGACCTTATAAAATATTGATTCTTCATCATATAACTGAATGAGTGGCACTTGATTAATCATCATAAGGTGATTAATAGAGTCAATTTCTTCAAATTCCTTGCCCAAAATAGGCCAAACAGCCTATTGCTTCTCAAGCTAAGGTTGTGCTGGGGAATACAAGGCTAATGTTTTTGTGGAACTGCCATCTGAAATACTCATGTCCCCTGATCTACACCCAATATATGCATCAGCTATGGAAAACCATGGTCTTCCCAAAATGACTGGATATCCCCCCAATGTTGCTTTTGGAGATAAAATCATAAAGTCTGCAGGATATTCCTAGGAATCTAGAATAACTACTATATCTTCTATGATACCATCAGGTCTTACTGCAGAGCTATCAGCAAGTTGGAGAACTGTGGGTGTAGCTCTTAAACTATCTATCTCTAGATATTTCATTACTTCCCTTGTCATTACATTAATGGCTGTCCCTAGATCAACTAAAACATTTTTTATTTGACTGCCATTAATGACTATACTCACAATAAGACTACCTGGATCAGAATACTTTGGAATAGCAATTTTTCCTAACATAATATCAGCCAATTGACCCATAACATGAACTGTTTGTGGATCATTTTTCTTTCTGCCAAGTTTCTTTAGGCATGCTTCTCTCAATGCCTTACCATATATTGGGACATCCTTTATTGCTTGCAACAATGGAATTTTAACACAAATGTGCTTCAGTTGATCGAGAATATCAAAGCTTTGTTTTTGTTCAGTGGAAACTTGTTTGTCTTTCAATCTATGGGGAAATGGTGGTAATATTTGATTCTGAGGTATTACATCTATAGGATCAAAGATTGGTTGCTCTTCTTGTACCTCAGTAATAACTGGATGAGAGGGATCAAGTAGAGTTGTCCTAAATCGAAGGTGAATATCATCTAGTGATAAAGAATAGGCTGGGTATTGATTAGCATCAGCTGAATAAGCTTGTTGTTGTTGCTGAGATTTGATATTTGGATTAGGCAACGGTTGAGTAGGCAGCTACGTTGACTTAGGAGGTGCAGCTGTAGCTGCAGGAGGAGGCATTAAAGTAGGAGGTTGTGGCTGGTGAGCAGGGGGCTGATATCCAGAAGATTGGGATGACCATGATGGGTTTCCCCTCCATTGAGAGGTAGGTTGCCAATTCCCTTCAAATTGGTTCCCTAAACCTTGAGGTGGATACCAGTTTCCTTGTGGTTGCTGCCACTGGGGGATTTGATTAGCAAATTGTTTTCCTTGGCCTTGTGATCCATACCAATGTGGATAGTTACCAAAATTTTGAGAATATTGTGGTTGCCATTGGTTATTTGGTGCATAAGAATTACCACTATAACTAGAAAAGGAAAGTGGATTAGGTGGCATACCTTGTCTTTGAAAATTTGGTCTTCTTTGAGCAACATAGAAGACTTGTTCATCCTCACCTTGAATTGGTTTGAAATTAGGTGCCTCAACATTTGCAACCATCTTACATCTGCAATCTTTCTTCCGCTGCTTACAATGAGGACAGAATTCTGCACGAAATGCATCAGCTTCCTCATGCTTCTTCTTAGCTGCCAATGTATCCAACTGAGTAGCCATATTGTTTATAATGTCCTCCTTGAAATCTTTTAACAAATGGCTAAGTTCCAATCTAGAAACTCTAGTTCCAGTTGATGACAATGGTGCCCCTGGCTTAAATCTCCTATTCTTCTTAGAAGTAGATCTGGAATACTTCTTGCAAATTTGTCCTATTTCAGCCCAAGTAGATTGTGTAATGTCACCTCCTCCCATGAGATCTAAGGAATCGGTGCATTCATCACTGATACCCCTCAAGAATATCAATTTGAGGGAATCTTCATTCAGAGTACTATGCTTGGACTTCTTGACACTAAACAAAAACCTTTCCAGATAATCCTCAAGGCTCTCATCTTTATTTTGTGTCATTCTAAATATATCATCCCCATGATGATCAGTGCATCTACAATACTCTTTATATTTTGCAAGAAACAATCGTTTCATCTCATCCCATGTGTTGATTGTGCTACTACCCAAGCTCATAAACCATCTCAAGGATGACTCCTTCAAAGTGGCTGGAAAAATTTTGAGTCTATGGGCATATGTAGTATAGCCAAAATTCCTACAAAGAACATGAAACTCAAAAAGAACTATATCCGGATCCTCTATCACCAACCTATAGAATTTAGGAAGTGAAGATGTTGGAATGTTCTTGAGGTTAGCATTATCATGTTGGTCAGAGATGGGAAACTCAAATGTTGGACCAGGTGGTGGTGGTGGATTATTCCCAACAGGAGGTGGGTTCCCTTACATTGGACTTGTGGGGGTTGTTACTATAGGAAATTCTTCTTCTTGTAGACCAAAAAGGAACTGAAGACTACCTTCTAGAAATTCAGACTCCGGGTGGTTCAAATTTTGTGGGACCTGATACAGTTCAGCAAAAGTGTTTATATCTAGAAAATTATCTTCTGCATGAGTAGTATGAGTGGGCATAAATCTACCTCTGGCATCTCTTCTTCTATTATGCATGCAGATTCATGAAATTTCAAACAATTAACTAGAAACTAAAATAATCATAAAAGGTTCTTAGCTTGGCACCATCCCCAGCAACGACACCAAAAATGTCTACCCCAACTATAATGATAATAATAATACCTCTAATTGAAATCTCAATTTGAAGTTTGGACATTCATATGGTAGAGTTTACTATTTTCATGGCTGGTGTTCATTTAGTTATCAATGCAAGAACGTAAAATTTGAAATGGGTCTGCAATATATATGCACTAATCTCCTTAAATGATTATTCTGCATTACTGCAGTGACTAACATTATGTAGAAAGGAAAAGAAAGAATGGAAATCATAAAAGGCTACATGAAAGCTTCACAAAACACTGCTAAAATGATCTAATGAAAATAACAGAAATCACACTGTTTTGTCTTGGCTGCAGGAATAGTCAACGGATCTATTTCTAGTGGCTGTAGGAACAATCCAGTCATGAACTTCTACTGCAACTAAGTAAAAACTAACTTCAATGATCATAAACATAGGATCACTCACCAAGTGGGCCCCCTTAGATGAGTGATATCAAACTCCCAACAAAGTACTATTAACAGATCAAAACAACATATTCTTACTCATTTCTTCCTGAAAATGATTACATATTCTAAAAGAAAAAAATTCAGAATGCTTGACAAAACTCTGCTCAATTCCTTTCCATCCTGTCTAACTCTAAGAAAGAAGGAAGAGCTTATTATAAAGAAAAGATCAACTGCAATGGACAACTCAAGTTACACCCAGAAGAAGAGGTGGATAATTGTCAGATGAAGGAGATAAGTGAGAGCTTGACTATAGGAACCATGGATCTGAAACCAAACCATAGTCTTTGCACGCCAAAGCAATATTTTGTGAATTCAATATGCACCAGAGTTAAACTACCATGGTGAGGTATAACTACTCCAATTATGCCATACATTGCGCTTGCTCAAATCCCCTTCAGTTTGACCTCTAGTTATCTGAACATGATTCTCCAGTCCTTAGGAACGAAAGAAAATCATCCACCGTAGCATCAATTATTATCCGCACTAAAAGAAAAACAACATACAAGGACATGCATATATATCTTACTTAATTAATATATTCATTAACTCACATATGACATTATCCTAAATAATTTGCATATCACAGGGACAAATCATTTGGCTGCAGAAATAAATTGGCATGGCTGCAAGAATTAACCGACAAAGTTCAAACATGATTTCTTCAGTTCAGTTTTAAAACATGGATTACATATAGTAAATTCACAATACTTTACTATCACAATGCAACCCAAAACATACCAAAAAACCTAAGATTCATGATAAAAAACATGTCAAAGCATCGACTTATCACCCCTTGCTGAAGGATATCCCAGACTTCTTTATTCTTTCTCCAATCAGAGCAGGAAGTAGGTTCAAATCTTTTCTTGTTACCTCCCATTTTTTCAGCACCTTCCTTGCAATTCCTTCTCTCAATTTGATAGCCTCTCCTCTGGTTTTTGTGGTTATTCTATAATAGTGCCTAGAATCTATGCCAAATAATAATGATAAGGTACCTATATAAATGCTCATTATCTTCAAGAAAACCCTGCATCAAAAAAGGTGGAAAGGTCATTAGAAATAATGATTAAAAGTACCACATTTCCTTGTCTGGCTCTGGTCCTGATTGAGCAAAGATTTCATTTCACCATAACTAGTAATGATGTCTCCCGTTTAGCAAGCCAGGTTGGCTACCCAGTCAACGTAGGAGTTGGCCTCCCTATACACGTTTAAAAACACACATTTCAAATTCTTCGTTGATTTTTCTAGTTGCTTTAATAGCATTACTAATTGACCAAGAAGGCAGGAATTTCATATTTAAGTAATTGATTATGTTTAAGGAGTCTCCTTCACACCAAACTTTAGCGCATTTTCCTTCCTTGGAAAGGATCATCCGATGGTAAGCTACCATGGCTTCAGCAACATGATTAGTTTGATTTCCTATGGGAATACATTTTATGATTTTACATATTCCCCATTCATCCCTTAGGACCATGCCACATCCTGCAACACCTGAGTTATGCTTTGAGGCCCCATCAAAATTGATTTTCATCCATCCCTTGGGTGGGTTGATTCATATCACTCCCTCTCTAGGGCTTCTCTGAAAGCACTCTTGAACCTCTAATCTCCACTTTTTGTAGATAAATTGTGTTGGCAATATAACAAGGATATTGAGAAGGTTGTTCATGATTATGGACATAACTGTTTAAAGATGTTTTATTGTCTTGATATTATTATTTTGTCATTAATGTCAAGAAATTGATTTTCTAATTTAGTATGATGTTGCCATATCTTAATAAATATGATATGAAGATTATAAAGAAGTCGGTAAAGAGACAAGAAAGAATATGGTGAATATAGGGATAAGTTATTCAATGGGAACTCTACCGAGTCAGACAATGATGAGATCTTGATGTTTTAGATTGTTTTAACATCCTACATATGTTGTAAAATGTAAAGGTTAATACTACACTATGTTATCAGGCAAAGAACCTAGTCGGTAAACCCTAAGGAACCTAGTCAGTAAACCCTAAGGTTATCAAAGTCGGTTAATGAAGACAGAATGTCTACCGAGTAAAGTTTAGTATTCACCGAGTTGTAACCGAGCTATAACAGAATGCATTAAATGTTTACATGTGATATTTAATGAAAGAAGCTGATGAGCTAGAGTAGATCAATGACTAGCAAGCCGTGGAAGAAGTTTGTTAACAAATCTAAGGCAATGGAAAATCAGCAAGAAGATCTATAGCTCAGATTGAATCGCATTACCCTAACACAAGTTCCAAGATGATTGTGCAAGTTTTGAGGCAGGGTAAATGTTTTTTCAGATCGTAAGATACAGTGAACCCAGACAAGATTGAAGATTTGATGGCTATGATTGATCATGGGAAATGTGATCAAGGAGATTAAGTGGTTAGATAATTGTTTATAAAAAAGGAACTGTTGATAAACAGTGTATGCGGGCAAGTGTATGCACAGGGATAATACATAGTGATCACCGAGCATAGAAGCTTGAAGACCTGTTGGAATAACAGAGTATTGATGCCCAGCAGATAGACAAGATTAGTTCTATGTCTAGATTGTGTTGAACAAATAAGAATCTGCTTTAGCATTTTAGATGTAAAGTTGCAGATAATTGTATTAATGTTAGCTTGTGAAAGTAATAGGAAATCTCTTAATCGAGTGGACTTAACAGTCTTATAAGTAAATCCTCTAACAAGGTGACATTCTAAATGAGTGTTTGAAATCCTTTGACAAGGTCACTTCTAACAAAGTGAAGATCCTAATAGATCTGAGGGAAATCCCTTGACCGGGTCACATCTAGCAATGTGTTTTGTAATCTTTAAAAGGATTTGCTTTTAACCAAGCATACTCTAGAAGAGTATATTTCTTAGTGGGTCCAAAATCCCATAGTGGTTTTTCCCTATTTGGGTTTCCATGTTAAATCTGGTGTTATGAGGCTTATATTGTTCATATGCTTTTGAGTTTGCATGTTTTACAGTTTTTATTATATGACTGATATATGTTACCGAGGTTGAATCTGATGTTTTCATTGATGATTAAGTTTGTATGATTCACCCCTCCCCCTCTTATCTTGTTAGCTATTGGATCTATACTTATATTAAGTATTAGAACTATCAATTGGTATCAGAGCATTGGACTCCGAAAGGAAATTTTAAAGGTTAAAGATCCAAAGATGTATAAGAGGGATGCAGCTAAGCTGAATAAGTCAAGTTTCTCTACATGGCAGAAAGGATAAAACTTCATCTATCAGGAGTTGGTGAATATTCTATATACTATCTGGAGAATGATTTTGTTACACCGAGCACCTATCCATTGACTATGGAAGAGATAAAGGCAAAGCAAGAACACATTCAAGAAATGATTGAAATAACATCTGCATTGACTGATTCTGAGTTTAATGATCTAGAAGGCTGCAATGATGCAAAGGCTATGTGGATTAAGCTCATATCTGTATACGGAGGAGATGAACATGTTCAAAGAGCAAAAGTTGATAGTCCTAGAGGACAACTTAAATCTATGAGGATGAATCAAGGTGAAAACATAACCCAGTACAGTACAAGACTAAAGGAGATTGTAAATCAAATCAAGGGAGCAGGAGGAACTATTGAAGAAAAGGATGTGACAAGTAAGTTCTTAAGAACCCTTCTACCTGCCTATGCAGTCCGAGTCTCTGCAATCAATGAATTGAGGTCTATACCTAATATGCTAGTTTCCTTGGATGCTACTATTGGTAAGCTACATGCATTTGAGTTAAGTAATTTTGATAACAGTGGGTCATTGGTAAATAAAGTTGAATCTGCATTTAGTTCTTTTCATCTGAATGAATCTAATGATTACAATGAAAGAAAGTATAAGTACTCTAAAGGAGATCAAAGTGGAGCAAGTGAAAGATTTTGGAAGAACATGGAGGAGGTACACAAACTGTGTGAAGAAATCAGAAAGCAAGAAGAGTTTGAATCATTATTGGCCAAAAGGTTACCAAGAGGCAAAGGTAAGTATAAGGGAAAACTACCCTTGAAATGTTTCAATTGTGATAAGATTGGACATATGGCTTCTAACTACCCTGACAAAGATTTCACTAAAAAGAGAGATTACCGAGATGACAGATAGAAAGATAATCATTAAAGAGGTCACTGAGACTTCAGAAGAAGAGATAAAAAGACCTGCTTAATTGCTGATGAGGAATCTGAAGATGACAAATCAGATGAGATGGATACAGAGGAAGTTGTTTATGTGGCTATCAGGGATGGATCAGATGAAGAAAGGTATGAAGAAAAATCCCTAATATCTCACATAAACACTAATGATTCTTGGATTATAGATAGTGGATGCTCACATCATATGATAGGAGATAAACACAAGTTTGCTATGTTAGAAGATTATGATGGAGGCTATGTTAGATTTGGTAATGATACACCATGCCCGGTAAGAGGTAAAGGATCCATAACACTTCTTGATAAAGCAAGATGCAATGATGTTTATTGGGTTGAAGGTTTGAAATATAATTTGTTGAGTGTAGCACAACTAAACAACACAGGTTACCGAATAGAATTTCAGAAAGGAATTGTCAAAGTTCATGAAAAAAATGGAAAGTTAGCTGCTACCGGGACACAAACAAAAGGTACTACATTTCACCTTGACTCTACTCACAACAAGTGCTTGCATGCAAAGATTGATAACACCTGGTTATGGCATAAAAGGTTTTGTCATGTTAATTTTGATAATCTGATCAAGATAAGTAAGAAGCACAGAGTAAGAGGTCTATCGAGTCTTCAAAAACCTAAGAATGCTATATGCCAAGGATGCCAAATGGGCAAGATGACAAGATCAAGCTTTACAAGTAAGTCCTACACTTCTAAGGGAATTTTAGACCTTGTGCACACTGATCTTTATGGTCCTATGAAAGTTCAAAGTTATTATGGTGATAAGTATTTCATATTATTTGTGGATGATTATTCAAGGATGATTTCAGTAATGTTTTTAAAAGAAAAATCAAAAGCTTTTCAAATGTTTAAGTGGTACAAGGCTAGAGTTGAAAATGAAACAGGAAGACAACTGAAATGTCTTAGATCAGATAGAGGAGTAGAGTTCACATCTGATGAGTTCAACCTATTTTGCAATGATCATGGTATTAAAAGACAAGTCTCTGCACGGAGGACTCCACAATAGAATGGAATAGCTGAAAGAAGAAACAGATCTACTATGGATTGTGCTAGAACACTGATGATTGAGAAGAAGGTTCCATAAACATTTTGGAGAGAAGAAATAAGCACAACTGTTTACACCTTGAACCGAGTACAATTGAAGAAAGGTACGTTGAAGACACCTTATGAAATCTGGTATGGCAAGAAACCTAATGTAAGTTATTTTAAGATCTTTGGAAGCAAATTCTATGTTCATAAAGATGATAGAAATGGCAAGTTTGATCAGAAAAGTGAAGAAGTAACATTTCTACGATATTCTTCTAGAAGCAAAGCATTTAAATGTATGATCAAATCATCTAACAAAATAGTAGAAAGTGCAAATGTGAAAATTGATTAATTTGCAGAAAGAACTGATGACAGGTTCCAAAGAACAAGAAGACTATGATGAATTTATCTATGTGCAACCGAAAAGTCCTACCAAGATAACTGTTGAAGGAAATGAGGAAGATATCTAGTTACCGAGTGATGAAGAGGATCATACAGAGCCTACCGAGCCTGTATTAGCCAAATATGTCAGAAGACATCATGCACAAAGTCAGATTATGGGAGATAAGGATGATCCAATGATGACAAGGAACAAACTCAGACAAAACACATGTTTGATATTTGAATTTGAACCGAGAATAGTGAAAGAGGCATTTAACAGTGAAGATTGGATAAATGCTATGACAGAAGAGATTGATCAAATCAAGAAGAATGACACATGGAGACTGGTCCCAAGACCGAAGGACAAAAATGTAATCGGTACAAAGTGGATCTTCAGAAATAAGCTAAATGCAAAAGGGGAGGTCATTCAAAACAAAGCAAGACTAGTTTTCAAAGGTTATGCCCAAGAAGAAGGAATTGATTATGGTGAGACTTTTGCACCTGTTGCTAGACTTGAAGGAGTAAGAACATTGTTGGCATATGTTGCTTTCAAGAACTTCAAGGTATATCAAATGGATGTCAAATCTGCATTTCTGAATGGAATATTAGAAGAAGAAGTTTTCATTGAACAACCTGAAGGATTGTTTGAAGACAATAAAGATCAGGTATGTAAATTGAACAAAGCTTTATATGGTCTGAAACAAGCACCTAGAGCATGGTATGAAAGACTTCACTCTTATTTGATTAAGATTGGTTTTATAAGGACAAGTGAGAATAGTAACATGCACATGAAGAGTGATGAAAATGGAATACTAATCTCAACCATATTTGTTGATGATATTATATTTTGTGGAAATAACTCTTTATGTAAGAACTTTGGGAATGAAATGAGCAAAGAATTTGAGATGTCATTAATCGGTGAGATAAAGTATTTTATAGGCTTACAGATATTGCAAATGAAGAATGAAATTTTCATTACTCAATCCAAATACATAAAGGAAATCTTGAAGAAATTTGGAATGGAGGATTCAAAGCTAGTAAGTACTCCTATGACTACAAACTGCAAACTATCAAAGAATGATGAATCTGCATCTGTTGATGAGACACTCTATCGATCCATGATTAGAGAACTACAATATGTTGTTCATAGCAGGCTTGATGTTGCACATGCAGTAGGTATTGTTGCAAGATTCTCTGTAGATCCTAAGGAAATACACATGACAGCAATCAAAAGAATTTTCAGATACTTGAAAGGCACTGAAGATTATGGCTTAGTATATCAGAAAGGAAATGATTTTGATTTGAAAGTCTATACTGATGCTGATTGGGCAGGCAACATTGATGATAGGAAAAGTACAAGTGGAGGAGCTTTCTTCTTAGGAGAAAAACTAGTGAGTTGGCTTAGCAAGAAACAAGGATGTGTTTCTTAGTCAACAACCGAAGCTGAATATGTTGCTGTAGCACTGAATTGTACCAACATTGCATGGATCAAACAATTGTTGGAAGGTATAAATGAGAAAGTTACTGAGCTAGTAACTATATTCTGTGACAATACTAGTGCCATTGATATTTCAAAGAACCCTGTTATGCACTCTAAGACAAAGCACATATCTATCAAATATCAATATCTTAGAGAAGAAGCTCATGAAAAGAAGTGGTGTTCGAATATGTTAACACAAAGGAACAAATAGCTGATATCTTCACCAAGCCACTACCAAAGGACACTTTTGAATATCTCAGAAGTAAGTTAGGGGTCCTACCCCTATCTGTTACTCACTAACCGAGTTCGGTGAAAGCATCACTTTGATGAATCTATTGAATATCTTTTAGGGAGCTGATGCTGGAGTGATACACTTTAAGAATGCTTTTCTAAAAGTGTATTGGAACAATATTGGGATAATACAAAAAATGATACAGGGAACACGAATTGTAAACAATTGCTCTGACCGAGACTTAGTTGATACACATTAGCAGGAAATAACTTCTTACAGAAACAACTTATATTTTAGTTCTTTTCTTTTTGGCATTGTTGTCAAAGGGGGAGAAGACCTACCTAAGGGGGAGAAGACTACCAGGGGGAGAAGACCTACCCAAGGGGGAGAAGACTACCAGGGGGAGAAGACCTACCCAAGGAGGAGAAGACTACCAAGAGGAGAAGACCTGAGAAGATTGAGAGAAAACCAGAAGAGAAGTCTGATGTATGGGGGAGAGCATTTCAGCATTTTAGAATCACAACAATCTGAATTCTTAACGGTCAAATCAATTGGTTTTGCCATCAATGCCAAAGGGGGAGATTGTTGGCAATATAACAAGGATATTGAGAAGGTTGTTGATAATTATGGACATAAGTGATTAAAGATGTTTTACTATCTTGATATTATTATTTTGTCATTGATGTCAAGAAATTGATTTTCTAATTCAGTATGATGTTGCCATATCTTAATAAATATGATATGAAGATTATAAAGAAGTCGGTAAAGACACAGGAAAGAATATGATGAATATAGGGATAAGTTATTTAATCGGCAACTCTATCGAGTCAGACAATGATGAGATCTTGATGTTTTAGATTGTTTTAACATCCTACATATGTTGTAAAATGTAAAGGTTAATACTACACTATGTTATCAGGTAAAGAACCTAGTCGGTAAACCCTAAGGAACCTAGTCGATAAACCCTAAGGTTATCACAGTCGGTTAATGAAGACAGAATGTCTACCAAGTAAAGTTTAGTATTCACCGAGTTGTAACCGAGCCATAACAGAATGCATTAAATGTTTGCATGTGATATTTAATGAAAGAAGCTGATGAGCTGGAGCGGATCAATGATTGGCAAGCCGTGGAAGAAGTTTGTTAACAAATCTAAGGCAATGGAAAGTCGGCAAGAAGATCTACAGCTCAGATTGAACCGCATTACCGTAACACAAGTTCCAAGATGATTGTGCATGTTTTAAGGCAGGGTAAAACATTTTTCAGATTGTAAGATACAGTGAACCTGGACAAGATTGAAGATCTGATGGCTATGATTGATCATGGGAAATGTGATCAAGGAGATTAAGTGGTTAGATGATTGTTTATAAATAATGAACTGTTGATAAACAGTGTATGCGGGCAAGTGTATGCACAGGGATGATACATAGTGATCACCGAGCACAGAAGCTTGAAGACCTGTTTGAATAATAGAGTATTGATGCCCAACAGATAGACAAGATTAGTTCTATGTCTAGATTGTGTTGAACAAATAAGAATCTACTTTAGCATTTTAGATGTAAAGTTGCAGATAGATTGTATTATTGTTAGCTTGTGAAAGTAATAGGAAATCTCTTAATCGAGTGGACTTAATAGTCTTATAAGTAAATCCTCTAAGAAGGTGACATTCTAAATCAGTGTTTGAAATCCTTTGACAAGGTCACTTCTAACAAAGTGAAGATCTTAACAGATCTGAGGGAAATCCCTTAACCGGGTCACATCTAGCAATGTGTTTTGTAATCTTTAATAGGATTGGCTTTTAACCGAGCATACTCTAGAAGAGTATATTTCTTAGTGGGTCCGAAATCCCATAGTGGTTTTTCCCTATTTGGGTTTCCATGTTAAATCTGGTGTTATGAGGCTTATATTGTTCATATGCTTTTGAGTTTGCATGTTTGACAGTTTTTATTATATGACTGATATATGTTACCGAGGTTGAATCTGATGTTTTCATTGATGATTAAGTTTGTATGATTCACCCCCCCCCCCCCTCATCTTGTTGTCTATTGGATCTATACTTATATTAAGTATCAGAACTATCAAAACCGATCATCCTTATCATGAGGAGTATCCATACTGCCTATGATATTCATATTTTCCACTACACTTCTTATTTTTTCAAACACAATTTCAGCCTTAGTAGTCTTTTCTCTAAAAACTCTATTATTTCTCTCTTTCCATATGCCCCAACAAATGTGAGGTAAAGCAATTTTTCATAATAAGGTAGTGGTTTTGTTTTTTGAAGGATGATGCCATGAATTGAAAATCTCTTGAATTGAGTTGGGAAAGCCCCAACTGACTTTGAAATGATCCAGACAACTTCCCCAAACATCAGTAGAGAAAGGGAAATGATAGAGCATATAGTTTATAGTCTCCTCATTCTACTTACAAAGAATACAGAAACTAGGCATGCTAAAACCTCATTTTCTGATATTCTCAATAGTAAGAATTTTATCTTGAAGGGCTATCCAGAAGAAAATGTCCATCTTAGGTGTGAGGCCTTTCACCCATGCTTTAGCCCAGCATGGACTTTGCATGTTGTAGAACTGTTGATGATACAGAGAGGCGGTTGTAAAAGAACCACTAGCTGTGAGTTTCCAAATTAAATTGTCTTCTTCTTCAGTCCTCATCATATAGTTCATGACTGGTCCACCTAAGACAAGTCCTTCCACTATCCATCTTTCTAGTAATCCTCCACCTTGGTTCCAAATCTTTCCTTACATTGATTCTGAAATTTGTTCCACTCAGAATTTTCAATCAAAGGGGTCTCCAGAAGCCAAGGGTCTTCCCAAAATCAGATAAGATTCCCTTTTCCCAATTTCCATTTTGCACCTTTGGCAATTACGTCTCTTGTCCTAGATACATTTTTCCATATGTTGGATCCAATGGGGATAATATCCGCCTTGAGGAAGCTTTGAAGGTTTGGACATTGACTTTTATATTTGTTATCCCATATCGTTTTCCACTCTCCTTAATTTCTATAACCTCTCCAAATCTGCTTGGCCATAAGGTAATTATTTATGTCTCTTATTATTCTAAGGCCTAGACCTCCTTTATTTATAGGCTTGCAGACCTTCTCCCAAGCAATCAAGTTTATTCTCTTCTTCTCCTCAACCCCTATCCATAAAAAGGATTTTTGAATCTTTTCAATGGCCTCAACATACTTATCAGGAATCCTAAACAGACTGATAGCATAGAGAGGAATACTTTGAAGAGTGGATCTCAGCAATTGAACCTTACCTGCTTGACTAAGAAGAGCACCCTTCCATCAAGATAGCTTTTTGTGGAATTTATCCACCAAGGCTCCCCAAAAGGTATCCGAAGGATCATGGCATAAGGGGAGCCCCAAGTAAGAAGCACTCAGACTACCAATTTGACCACCCAGAATATTACTAATTTTAATCCTCCTCTTCAGGGTATTGATAAAATAAACAAATCTTTTAGACCAGTTTATAAGTTAACCAATGGCATTTCCATAGTTATCTAAAGCCTTTTTTAATCTTCTATAATCCTTCACTGTAGCTTTCCCCATTATTATAGAATCATCAACAAACTGCTAATGGGAAAATATTTGATCCACCAAAGAAGGATTCAAACCAAAAAACTCCCTTTTCTTAACCAGCTTTCAAATACATCTCCCTAGACATTCCACCATAATGATAAAGATAACTAGGGATAGAGGGTCGCCCTATTTGAGACCTCTAGAAGCTTTAAAGAAAGGAGAGGGAGATCCATTCATTAAAATAGAGAAAGAAGCCGAAGAGACAAGTTGCCTGATAAGGCTAACACTTTTGGGGCTGAAGCCAAAAGTAGAGAGAAAATCCATCATAAAATCCCAATGCACTCTATCATAAGCTTTAGAGAGATCAAGCTTCAGAAAAAAACCTTCTTTTTTAGAGAAAGAGAAAGAGTGGATATTTTCATGGATAGCGATGATTGAATCCAAAATTTGTCTACGCAGGACAAAGCCGCTTTGCTGAGGTGAAATGATGGAGGGGAGTAACTTAAGAGTTCTAGAGGTTAGAACCTTGGAGATAATCTTATAGAGAGAGTTGCATAGACTAATAGGTCTAAAAAGATCCATTGAGTCAGCCCCCATCTTTTTGGGTATAAGACCAATAAAGGTACCATTAACTTCTTTCAACATTTATCTAGCACCAAAAACTTCTTTCACAACTCTAGTAACATCATCTCCAATAATATGCCAGTACATTTTGAAGAAGAAAATGGGAAAGCCATCTGGACCTAGGGCCTTGTTACCCTCAAAGGAGTTTACAACTATCTGAGTTTCATTATGGGAAGGGATGGCAGTCAGGTGAGCATTCTGATCATCCCTTAAAATGGTAGGAATACTATCCAGAAGGTCCCTTTGGGCATGTATATCCAAATTCTGATCCTTAGCAAGTAAATTGGAGAAAAAATCCATAGTAGCCTTGCTCATGGAATCATCATCTACTACACATCTAACATTCACTTTAATCTGAACAATTCTATTAATGGCCTTATGTCTCAAGGTGGACATATGGAATTATTTAGTATTCTTGTCCCCCTCCTTCAACCAGACATTTCTTGATCTTTGTTTCCAGTAGGTTTCCTCTTTAGCTATAATATCATGATATCTCATAAGAATAGCATCTTCAATGTCTCTAGACGTATTAGTATAACCATTGTTTTGTATCTCATCCTGGATTTCCTTAAGCTCTAAGAGGATTGTAGCTTTTGAGGTAAAGATATTCCCAAAGCATTCCTTATTCCACTTCTTAACATTATCTTTAACAATCTTCAACTTTTTGACCACTTTGTACATGGTGTTTCCTTCAATACTGACCTGCCACCAGTCCTTAATCTTACTTTCCATATCCAGGTGTCTAGTCCACATTTTTTTAAATCTATAAGGGAAATGTCTCCTATTATTTACTTCAGCCATGAAGGTTATAGGGTAATGATCTGATCCTGCCCTTATATGAGAAGATAAAGAGCATTCATGAAGGTTAAACCAATCTAAGGAAAGGAGAGCTCTATCAAGTCTAACCTGAATCAAATTTTCACCACTTCTTCTATTAGTCCAAGTGTATTTGACTCCTTGCAGCTCCATATCATGAATGGGATTATTGATTATGAAATCCATCAAGTCTAATCTACTGTCTAGATTAGCTTGACTCCCTCCCTTTTTCTCATTTTGCTTCAAGGGTGTATTGAAATCTCCCATGATTAACCAGTTTCCCTTAGCAAACCTACTTCTCAACCCAGTAAGATTTCTCCACATCTCACTTCTCCCAGTCTTAGTGTTAGGCATGTATAAATTAGTTGGGACCCAAGAAGTGCAATTCTTGAGGTGCTTAAATCTTATGCAAGCCAGGTTGTTGTCCTGAATCAGCACCTCACCTTCTACATTGTTTTTGTTCCAGAAGGTAAAAATTCCTCCCGATGCACCTTTTGAACTACCTCTGTTGACTCCTCCATTTTTGAACATATTCATACTTTGAACTTTTCTTTTGCCATCTTAGTTTCTTGAATCAAAAAACTTTTAGGATTTTTATCTCTAATCATACTTTTAACTAAATCATATTTGTGAGGGCTGTTCAGTCCCCGAATATTCCAGGAGATGATTTTCATGGGTTTTTGGAAATACCTGCCTCAAAGATGGTTCTTTGGGTACCATCTGCTATATTCCTTCTTGTTTCCATTGATCTTTTCTTGGCATTTGAATGTCTTCTTGGAGAAGTGTGTTGTGCTCCCACATCCCCAAGCCTGCTCCTGGTGTTTCTAGTCAGCATACTATTGATTAGGTTATTGTTATTCTTTTTTTTTTGCTTATTCTTTCTTTTGTCCTCTGTTGCTTCTTCATCCTCATGCTTTGTTTCATTCTTCCCCGGTGCCTTTTTGATGTCTTCCTCATCTCCCCATTTTGGATCTTGTTCCTCTGAAAAGGCCAACTTTACTTTTGCTACGGTAACTAATGAGATTTCTGATAGCCCTTGGCCTAGGATGTTATCAGGTTGAGCCTCCTGGAGCTAGTCTAATTCTTTATCTAGATCATGAGATCTTGCAACAAGGTTAGAGTTATCTCCTTCCTCTTTTTTATATGAGGGCTTTTAATCTACTTTACTCTCACTTTTATCTAAGACTAATTTTGTCTTGTCCTCTTCCAGATCCTCTTACTGAATGTTGTCTCTTTCTTTATGCTCTAAGTCCTTATCACTTGGTTCCAACATCTGAATCTTAAGTGTTGGCATTATAACAGACAAAGGGAGATTGTTGTCATTTCAATAAGGATATTGAGAAGGTTGTTGATGATTATGGAAATAACTGATTAAGGATGTTTACAGTCTTAATATTATTATTTTGTCATTGATGTCAAGAAATTGATTTTCTAATTCAGTATGATGTCGTTATATCTTAAGAAGTATAATTTGATGAGTATAAAGATGTCAGTAAAAGACATAGAAAGAATGTGATGAATAAGGGGAGGAATAAGTTATTCAATGGGCAACTATTACCGAGTTAGACAATGATGAGATCATGATGTTTTGATTGTTTTGATATCCTACATATGTTGTTGATTGTAAGGTTGATACTATACTATGTTACCGAGCAAAGAACCTAGTCGGTAAACCCTAAAGAACCTAGTCAGTAAACCCTAAGGAACCTAGTCGGTAAACCCTAAGGAACCTAGTCAGTAAACCCTAAGGTTATCACTATCGGTTAATGAAGGCAAAATGTCTACCGAGTGAAGTTTAGTATTTACCAAGTTGCAACCGAGTAATAACAGAATGCATTGAATGAATAAAAGCATTATTTAATGAAGGAAGCTAATGAGATGGTTATGATTAAATGATTGGTATGCCGTGAATGAAGTTTGTTAAAGAATCTATGGCAAAGGAAAATTGCCAGGAAGATCTACAACTCAGATTGAACCACAATACCCTAGCACAAGTTCCAAAAAATGTATGCAAGTTCCAAGGCGGGGTAAAACATTTTTGGATTGAAGGATACATTGAACCTAGTCAAGTTTGAAGATCTGATGGCTATGATTGATCATGGGAAATGTGATCAAGGAGATCAAGCCGTTGGCAAATTGCTTATAAATAATGAACTATTGATAAACAATGTATGCAGGCAAGTGTATGCACAGGGATGCTACATAGTGATTATTGAGCATAGAAGCTTGAAGACCTATTTTGAATAACAGAGTATAGAGCCCAGTAGATGGAAACGATAAGTCCTATTGTATTGAGCAAATAAGAATCTACTTTAGCATTTTAGATGTGAAGTTGCAGATAGATTTTTATTACTATTAATTTGTAAAGTGATAGAAAATCTCTTAACTAAGTGGACTTAACAGTCTTATTTGTAAAACCCTCTAGCAAGGTGACATTCTGATTGAGTGTTTGAAATCCTTCAAACAAGGTTACTTATAACAAGGTGAAGATCCTAATAGATCTGAGGGAATTCCCTTAACGAGGTCACATTTAGCAATGTGTTTGTAATCTTTAATAGGATTTTCTTTTAACCGAGCATACTCTAGAAGAGTATATTTCTTAGTGGGTCCGAAATCCCACAGTGGTTTTTCCCTATTTGGGTTTCCACGTTAAATCTGGTGTTATGAGTTTTATGATGTTTATATGCTTTTGAGTTTGTATGTTTAGTAGTTTTGGTTATATTACTGAAGTATATGTTACCAAGGTTGAATCTATTATTTTTATGGAAGATTAAGTTTGTATGATTCACCCCCCCCCCCTCTCATCTTATTAGCTTGGCATCTATACTTAACATTAAGTATTAGAACTATCAATTGGTATCAAAGCTTTGGACTCCAGAAGAAAAAGTTTAAAGGCAATTGAGGAAAAGATCTAAAGATGTATAAGAGGGATGCACCGAAGCTGAACAAGTCAAGTTTCTCTACATGGTAGAAAAGGATGAAGCTACATCTATCAGGAGTTGGAGAATATGTTGTATATTATCTGGAGAATGATTTCATTACACCGAGCACCTATCCATTGAAAATGGAAGAGATAAAGGCAAAGCAAGAACATATCCAAGCAATGATTGAAATAACATCTACATTGACCGACTCGGAGTTTAATGATCTAGAAGGCTGCAATGATGCAAAGGCAATGTGGGACAAGCTCATATCTGTGTATAGCGGTGATGAACATGTTCAAAGAGCAAAAGTTGACAGTCTAAGAGGAAAACTTGAATCTATGAGGATGAATGAAGGTGAGAACATAACCCAGTACAGTACAAGACTAAAGGAGATTGTCAATCAAATCAAAGGAGCAAGTGGAACTATTGAAGAAAAGGATTTAACAAGTAAGTTGTTAAGAACCCTTCTACCAGCTTATCCAATCCGAGTCTATGCAATCAATGAATTGAGGTCTGTACCTAATATGCTAGTTTCTTTGGATGCTACTATTGGTAAGCTACATGCATTTGAGTTAAGTAATTTTGATAACAGTGGGTCTTTGGTAAATAAAGTTGAATCTACATTTAGTTCTTTTCATATTGGTGAATCTGATGATTACAATGATAGAATGAGTAAGTACACTAAAGGGGATCATAGTGGAGCAAGTGAAAGATTTTGCAAGAACATGGAAGAAGTACGTAAACTGTATGAGGAAATCAGAAAGCAAGAAGAATTTGAAGCACTATTAGCCAAAAGGTTACCGAGAGGCAAAGGTAAGTATAAAGGAAAACTACCTTTGAAATGTTTCAATTGTGATAAGATAGGACATATGGCTTCTAACTATCCTGGTAAAGAATCTACTGAAAAGAGAGATTACTAAGATGACAGACAGAAAGATTGTTAGGTTCTGGAGACAACTGAGAGCGGGGGGTGAATCAGTTGTCTAATAAATTCAAACCAAGAACCAATTAACCAACTTAATGCTTAATACCGGTAAACTAGTTAAGTATGCCAGTAGACAGTGTTAACAGTAAATTGCTATACCAGTAAGTATTAATGCATGAAACATAAACATAAAGTCATCCACAACATATAACACCAATATATGTACGTGGAAACCCTGTAAGGGGAAAAACCACAGTGGGAAACCTTACCCACAATCAGATGATACTACTGCTAATAGTAAGTGTACATAAATGGGGTTTGCACATGCAGAAAGGCAAACAGCCTAGAGCTCACTGCTCAATCACAAAATGGGAGTCACACTGACTATAGTTGGATGGTTAAATCCAATAAGAATGTACTGCACAAAATAGCATCTTCATATGTTGGATTCAGTACCGGTGTAATGCTGATATGCTTATACAAAAACCTAGCTTCACCTTCAAATAATGTCTTCGTGTATTCCTCTGCTTAATCTTGCATATACCTTCACTCAATTCTTTTTCGCATTTCACATTTGATCTTACAAATAAGATCTTACATTTATACCATAACCTAAGACCAATTTTAGTAGGTCGGTAAATAAAATCATTTTACATACAATATAATATCCAATGAAATAATCGATTAGACATATTAGTTTAATGAATTTACATTAATAATAAATCAACTCCACAGCGTGCCATGCTGATTTGGAAAAGATAAACCTGCTGGTGTAACCCTAGATAACCTGGACCTATTTGCTAGTAAAAGCAAATATGCAAATATGAATATACCAATGATCAATTCTTCAAATCAAAATGTTCACATGATGTCTTCAACATTACCAAGTGTCTTCCATATCATTCTAGGTACCGGTGAACATTATATCCTGCCGGTGAACCATATACCAGTAACTGTTGCAATAGTTGCTTGCCGGTGAATGTTGCTGGATCTCCAAAGTGCTTGTTTTTAGTAGGTGTTGACATCAATGACAAAACCATACCAAAATACCAACAAAGATAATCATTACAGAGGACATCGAGATTTCAGGAGAAGAGATAGAAAGTCATGCCTAATAGTTGATGAGGAATCGAATGATGATAAATCAGATGAAACTGATATAGAGGAAGTAGTTTATGTGGCTATCAATGATGGATCAAATGAAGAAAGGTATAAATAAAAATCCCTAATATCTCACATTAATACTAATGATTCTTGGATCATAGATAGTGGATGTTCACATCACATGACAGGTGATAAACACAAGTTTGTTATGTTAGAAGATTATGATGGAGGCTATGCAAGATTTGGTAATGATGCACCATGTTTGGTAAAAGGTAAAGGATCTATAACACTTCTTGACAATGCAAAATGCAATGATGTTTATTGGGTTGAAGGTATGAAATACAATTTGTTGAGTCTAGCATAGCTAAACAACATAGGTTACCGAATAGAATTTCATAAAGGAATTGTCAAAGTTCATGACAAGCATGGAAAGTTAGCTACTACTAGGACACAAACAAAAAGTAACACATTTCACCTTGACTCAACTCGGAACAAGTGTTTGTATACAAAGATAGATGATACCTGGTTATGGCATAAAAGGTTTTGTCATGTAAATTTTGATAATCTGATCAAAATAAGCAAGAAGCACCGAGTAAGAGGTCTACCGAGTTTGGAAAAACCTGAGAATGCTATGTGCCGAGGATGCCAGATGGGTAAAATGACAAGATCAAGCATTACAAGTAAGTCCTACACTTCTAAGGGAATTTTAGATCTTGTGCACACTGATCTTTGTGGTCCTATGAAAGTTTAAAGTTACTATGGTGATAAATATTTTATATTATTTGTGGATGATTACTCAAGGATGATGTCAGTTATGTTTTTAAAAGAAAAATCAGAAGCTTTTCAAATGTTTAAATGGTACAAGGCAAGAGTTGAAAATGAAATAGGAAGACAACTGAAATGTCTTAGATCAGACAGAGGAGGAGAGTTCACATCTGATGAGTTCAACTTATTTTGCAATGATCATGGTATAAAAAGACAAATCTCTGCACCGAGAACTCCACAACAAAATGGAATTGCTGAGAGAAGAAATAGATCTATTGTAGATTGTGCCAGAACCCTGATGATTGAAAAGAAAGTGTCACAAACATTTTGGAGAGAAGCAATAAGCATAGCAGTTTACACCCTGAACTGAGTACAACTGAAGAAAGGAACTTTGAAGACACCATCTGAAATCTAGTATGACAAGAAACCTAATGTAAGTTATTTTAAAATCTATGGAAGTAGATGCTATGTTCACAAAGATGATAGAAATGGAAAGTTTGATCAGAAAAGTGAAGAAGGAACATTTCTAGGTTATTCTTCTAGAAGCAAAGCATTTAAATGTTTGATCAAATCAGATAACAAAATAGTAGAAATTGAAAATGTGAAAATTGATGAATTTTCAGAAAGAAATGATGAAGGAAATTCCAAGGAACCAGAAGATTATGATGAATTTTTCTATATTCAACCAACAAGTCTTAGCGAGAAAATTGGTGAAGGAAATGAAGAGAATATTCAGTTACCGAGTGATGAAGAATATCATACAGAGCCTACCGAGCCTATATTAGCCAAGTATGTCAGAAGACATCATACATCAAGTCAGATTATAAGAGATAAGAATGATCCAGTGACGACAAGGAACAAATTGAGACAGAACACATGTTTGATATCTGAATTTGAACCAAAGATAGTGAAAGAGGCATTTAATAGTGAAGATTGGATATATGCTATGACAAAAGAGATTGATCAAATCAAGAAGAAGGACACATGGACACTGATCCCAAGATCGAAGGACAAAAATGTAATCAGTACAAAGTGGATTTTCAGAAACAAGCTGAATGAAGGTGAGGTCATTCAAAATAAAGCAAGACTAGTTTGCAAAGGTTATGCCCAAAAAGAAGGAATTGCTTATGGTGAGACTTTTGCACCTGTGGCAAGACTTGAAGGAGTAAGAACATTGTTGGCATATGTTGCTTACAAGAATTTCAAGGTCTATCAAATGGATGTCAAATCTGCATTTTTGAATGGTATATTAGAGGAAGAATTTTTCATTGAACAACCTGAAGGATTTGTTGAAGACAAGAATAATGATCAAGTATGTAAGTTGAACAATGCTTTATATGATTTGAAACAAGCACCTAGAGCATGGTATGAAAGATTGCACTCTTATTTAATCAAGATTGGTTTTATAAGGACAAGTGAAAACATCAATATGTACATGATGAATGATGAAAACGAAATACTGATCTCAGCCATATTTGTTGATGATATTATCTTTTGTGGAAATGACTCTCTATGCAAGAAATTTGGAAATGAAATGAGCAAAGAATTTGAGATGTCATTAATTGGTGAGATAAAGTATTTTATAGGTTTACAGATACTGCAAATGAAAAATGAGATTTTCATTACTCAATCCAAATACATAAAGGAAATCTTGAAGAAATTTGGAATGGAGGATTCAAAACCAGTAACTACTCTTATGACTACCAACTGAAAATTATCAAAGAATTTGATGAATCTGCATCTGTTGATGAGACAATTTACCAATCCATGATTGGAAAGCTACAATATGTTGTTCACAGCAGGCCAGATATAGCACATGCAAAAGGTATAGTTGCAACATTCTCTGCAGATCCCAAGGAAACACATATGACATCAATCAAGAGAATTTTCAAATACTTGAAAGGCACTGAAGATTATGGCTTAGCATATCAGAAAGGAAATGTTTTTGATTTAAAAGTCTATACTGATGCTAATTGGGTAGGCAACATTGATGATAGGAAAAGAACAAGTGGAGGAGCTTTCTTTTTAGGAGAAAGACTAGTGAGTTGGCTTAGCAAGAAACAAGGATGTGTTTCACAGTCAACAGCAGCAGCTGAATACGTTGCTACAGCATTGAATTGTACCAATATAGCATGGATCAAACAACTATTGGAAAGTATAAATGAGCAAGTTACAAAGCTAGTAACTATATTCTGTGACAATACTAGTGCCATTAACATTTCAAAGAATCCTATTATGCACTCTAAGACAAAGCACATCTCTATCAAATATCATTATCTTAGAGAAGAAGCTCAAGAGAAGAAAGTGGTGTTGCAGTATGTTAGCACAAAGGAACAAATAGCAGATATCTTCACCAAGCCACTGCCAAGGGACACTTTTGAGTATCTCAAAAGTAAGTTAGGGGTCCTACCCCTATCTTCCATTCACTGACCAAGTTTGGTGAAAGCATCAATTCGATGACTCTATAGAATATCTTTTAGGAGTTGATGCTGATTTACACACTTTAGGATGTTTTCTAAAGGTGTGCAGGAAACAGTAATAGGGAATAGGAATTGAAGACAAAATACTCTGACCGAGACTAAGTTGACACACAATAGAAAGAAATCACTTCATACAGGAAGAAATTATGTTTTAGTTCTTTACTTTTTGGCATTGTTGTCAAAGGGGAAGAAAACTTAAGAAAAGGGGAGAAGACTAATGTATGGGGGAGAAGACTGATGACAGGGGGAGAGCATTTCAGCATTTCCGAACAGCAATCCAAATCAATTAGGTCAAATCAATTGGTTTTGCCATCAATGCCAAAGGGGGATATTGTTGGCATTTCAATAAGGATATTGAGAAGGTTGTCGATGATTATGGACATAACTAATTAAGTATGTTTACTATCTTAATATTATTATTTTGTCATTGATGTCAAGAAATTGATTTTCTAATTCAGTATGATGTTGCCATATCTTAAGAAGTATGACTTGATGAGTATAAAGATGTCACTAAAAGACACAGAAAAAATGTGATGAATAAGGGGAGGAATAAGTTATTCAATGGGCAACTATTACCGAGTTAGACAATGATGAGATCATGATGTTTTGATTGTTTTGATATCCTACATATGTTGTTGATTGTAACGTTGATACTATACTATGTTACCGAGCAAGGAACCTAGTCGGTAAACCCTAAAGAACCTAGTCGGTAAACCTTAAGGAACCTAGTCGGTAAATGCTAAGGTTATCGCTATCGTTTAATGAAGGCAAAATGTCTACTGAGTGAAGTTTAGTATTTACCGAGTTGCAACCGAGTAATAACAGAATGCATTGAATGAATAAAAGCATTATTTAATGAAGGAAGCTGATGAGCTGGTTATGATTAAATGATTGGTATGTCATCAATGAAGTTTGTTAAAGAATCTATGGCAAAGGAAAATCGGCAGGAAGATCTACAACTCAGATTGAACCACAATACCCTAGCACAAGTTCCAAGAAATCTATGCAAGTTCCAAGGCGGGGTAAAACATTTTCAGATCGAAGGATACATTGAACCTAGTCAAGTTTGAAGATCTAATGGCTATGATTGATCATGGGAAATGTGATCAAGGATATTAAGCGGTTGGCAAATTCCTTATAAATAATGAACCATTGATAAACAATGTATGCGGGCAAGTGTATGCACAGGGATGCTACATAGTGATCACCGAGCACAGAAGCTTGAAGACCTGTTTTGAATAGCACAGTATAGAGCCCAAGAGATGGACAAGATAAGTCCTGTTGTATTGAGCAAATAAGAATCTTCTTTAGCATTTTAGATGTGAAGTTGCAGATAGATTTTTATTACTGTTATTTTGTAAAGTGATAGAAAATATCTTAACCGAGTGGACTTAACAGTCTTATTTGTAAAACCCTCTAGCAAGGTGACATTCTGATTGAGTGTTTGGAATCCTTTAACAAGGTCACTTCTAACAAGGTGAACATCCTAATAGATTTGAGGGAATTCCCTTAACTGGGTCACATTTAGCAATGTTTGTAATCTTTAATAGGATTTGCTTTTAACCAAGCATACTCTAGAAGAGTTTATTTCCTACTGGGTCTGAAATCCCATAGTGGTTTTTCCCTATTTGGGTTTCCACGTTAAATCTGGTGTTATGATTTTTATGATGTTTATATGCTTTTGAGTTTGTATGTTTAGCAGTTTTGTTTATATTACTGAAGTATATGTTATCGAGGTTGAATCTATTGTTTTTATGGAAGATTAAGTTTGTATGATTCACCCCCCGCCCCTCTCATCTTATTAGCTTGGCATCTATACTTAACATTAAGTATCAGAACTATCATTTAGTTCATTCCCCACTTCACTGGTGAGTTCTTCCTCCACCCATCCAAACTGAGACTGTTTCTCTTGATCCGGGTCATTGGACTCCAAGGATTTTAGAGGCTTATCCACTTTTTCCAAACCTTAGGTTGGAAGTAGGGTTTACCCTCGATACTTGGACATTTTTTAGCCTAATGTCCAACTTTTTTACAATGAAAACAAGCAAAGCAGATAGTTTGAAAAACAATATTCTGCTTCCACTTCCCCAGTATAGATTATATCTCAATTTCTTCTGGCATATTCGTGTTA